>NW_027439321.1:0-67500 GCF_964188355.1 Buteo buteo
GGTTAAGGTTGGGTTAGGGTTAGGATTAGGGTTAGGGTACGACTTAGGGCTAGGGTTAGGGCAGGGTTAGGGTTAGGGTTAGGGTTAGGGTTTAGGGTTATGGTTAGGGTTAGGGGTTAGGGGTTAGGGGTTAGGCTTAGGGTTAGCGTTACGGTTAGGGGTTAGGGGTTAGGGTTAGGGCTAAGGTTAGGGTTAGGGTTAGGGTTAGGGTTAGGGCTAGGGTTAGGGTTAGGGTTAGGGTTACGGCTAGGGTTAGGGTTAGGGTTAGGTTAGGCTTAGGGTTAGGAGTTAGGGTTAGGGTTTCTATTAGGTTAGTTTTAAGGGCTAAGGTTAGTTTTAGGGTTAAGGTTGGGTTAGGGTTAGGATTAGGGTTAGGGTACGACTTAGGGCTAGGGTTAGGGCTAGGGTTAGGGTTAGGGTTAGGGTTAGGGTTTAGGGTTATGGTTAGGGTTAGGGGTTAGGGGTTAGGGGTTAGGCTTAGGGTTAGCGTTACGGTTAGGGGTTAGGGGTTAGGGTTAGGGCTAAGGTTAGGGTTAGGGTTAGGGTTAGGGTTAGGGCTAGGGTTAGGGTTAGGGTTAGGGTTACGGCTAGGGTTAGGGTTAGGGTTAGGTTAGGCTTAGGGTTAGGAGTTAGGGTTAGGGTTTCTATTAGGTTAGTTTTAAGGGCTAAGGTTAGTTTTAGGGTTAAGGTTGGGTTAGGGTTAGGATTAGGGTTAGGGTACGACTTAGGGCTAGGGTTAGGGCTAGGGTTAGGGTTAGGGTTAGGGTTAGGGTTTAGGGTTATGGTTAGGGTTAGGGGTTAGGGGTTAGGGGTTAGGCTTAGGGTTAGCGTTACGGTTAGGGGTTAGGGGTTAGGGTTAGGGCTAAGGTTAGGGTTAGGGTTAGGGTTAGGGTTAGGGCTAGGGTTAGGGTTAGGGTTAGGGTTACGGCTAGGGTTAGGGTTAGGGTTAGGTTAGGCTTAGGGTTAGGAGTTAGGGTTAGGGTTTCTATTAGGTTAGTTTTAAGGGCTAAGGTTAGTTTTAGGGTTAAGGTTGGGTTAGGGTTAGGATTAGGGTTAGGGTACGACTTAGGGCTAGGGTTAGGGCTAGGGTTAGGGTTAGGGTTAGGGTTAGGGTTTAGGGTTATGGTTAGGGTTAGGGGTTAGGGGTTAGGGGTTAGGCTTAGGGTTAGCGTTACGGTTAGGGGTTAGGGGTTAGGGTTAGGGCTAAGGTTAGGGTTAGGGTTAGGGTTAGGGTTAGGGCTAGGGTTAGGGTTAGGGTTAGGGTTACGGCTAGGGTTAGGGTTAGGGTTAGGTTAGGCTTAGGGTTAGGAGTTAGGGTTAGGGTTTCTATTAGGTTAGTTTTAAGGGCTAAGGTTAGTTTTAGGGTTAAGGTTGGGTTAGGGTTAGGATTAGGGTTAGGGTACGACTTAGGGCTAGGGTTAGGGCTAGGGTTAGGGTTAGGGTTAGGGTTAGGGTTTAGGGTTATGGTTAGGGTTAGGGGTTAGGGGTTAGGGGTTAGGCTTAGGGTTAGCGTTACGGTTAGGGGTTAGGGGTTAGGGTTAGGGCTAAGGTTAGGGTTAGGGTTAGGGTTAGGGTTAGGGCTAGGGTTAGGGTTAGGGTTAGGGTTACGGCTAGGGTTAGGGTTAGGGTTAGGTTAGGCTTAGGGTTAGGAGTTAGGGTTAGGGTTTCTATTAGGTTAGTTTTAAGGGCTAAGGTTAGTTTTAGGGTTAAGGTTGGGTTAGGGTTAGGATTAGGGTTAGGGTACGACTTAGGGCTAGGGTTAGGGCTAGGGTTAGGGTTAGGGTTAGGGTTAGGGTTTAGGGTTATGGTTAGGGTTAGGGGTTAGGGGTTAGGGGTTAGGCTTAGGGTTAGCGTTACGGTTAGGGGTTAGGGGTTAGGGTTAGGGCTAAGGTTAGGGTTAGGGTTAGGGTTAGGGTTAGGGCTAGGGTTAGGGTTAGGGTTAGGGTTACGGCTAGGGTTAGGGTTAGGGTTAGGTTAGGCTTAGGGTTAGGAGTTAGGGTTAGGGTTTCTATTAGGTTAGTTTTAAGGGCTAAGGTTAGTTTTAGGGTTAAGGTTGGGTTAGGGTTAGGATTAGGGTTAGGGTACGACTTAGGGCTAGGGTTAGGGCTAGGGTTAGGGTTAGGGTTAGGGTTAGGGTTTAGGGTTATGGTTAGGGTTAGGGGTTAGGGGTTAGGGGTTAGGCTTAGGGTTAGCGTTACGGTTAGGGGTTAGGGGTTAGGGTTAGGGCTAAGGTTAGGGTTAGGGTTAGGGTTAGGGTTAGGGCTAGGGTTAGGGTTAGGGTTAGGGTTACGGCTAGGGTTAGGGTTAGGGTTAGGTTAGGCTTAGGGTTAGGAGTTAGGGTTAGGGTTTCTATTAGGTTAGTTTTAAGGGCTAAGGTTAGTTTTAGGGTTAAGGTTGGGTTAGGGTTAGGATTAGGGTTAGGGTACGACTTAGGGCTAGGGTTAGGGCTAGGGTTAGGGTTAGGGTTAGGGTTAGGGTTTAGGGTTATGGTTAGGGTTAGGGGTTAGGGGTTAGGGGTTAGGCTTAGGGTTAGCGTTACGGTTAGGGGTTAGGGGTTAGGGTTAGGGCTAAGGTTAGGGTTAGGGTTAGGGTTAGGGTTAGGGCTAGGGTTAGGGTTAGGGTTAGGGTTACGGCTAGGGTTAGGGTTAGGGTTAGGTTAGGCTTAGGGTTAGGAGTTAGGGTTAGGGTTTCTATTAGGTTAGTTTTAAGGGCTAAGGTTAGTTTTAGGGTTAAGGTTGGGTTAGGGTTAGGATTAGGGTTAGGGTACGACTTAGGGCTAGGGTTAGGGCTAGGGTTAGGGTTAGGGTTAGGGTTAGGGTTTAGGGTTATGGTTAGGGTTAGGGGTTAGGGGTTAGGGGTTAGGCTTAGGGTTAGCGTTACGGTTAGGGGTTAGGGGTTAGGGTTAGGGCTAAGGTTAGGGTTAGGGTTAGGGTTAGGGTTAGGGCTAGGGTTAGGGTTAGGGTTAGGGTTACGGCTAGGGTTAGGGTTAGGGTTAGGTTAGGCTTAGGGTTAGGAGTTAGGGTTAGGGTTTCTATTAGGTTAGTTTTAAGGGCTAAGGTTAGTTTTAGGGTTAAGGTTGGGTTAGGGTTAGGATTAGGGTTAGGGTACGACTTAGGGCTAGGGTTAGGGCTAGGGTTAGGGTTAGGGTTAGGGTTAGGGTTTAGGGTTATGGTTAGGGTTAGGGGTTAGGGGTTAGGGGTTAGGCTTAGGGTTAGCGTTACGGTTAGGGGTTAGGGGTTAGGGTTAGGGCTAAGGTTAGGGTTAGGGTTAGGGTTAGGGTTAGGGCTAGGGTTAGGGTTAGGGTTAGGGTTACGGCTAGGGTTAGGGTTAGGGTTAGGTTAGGCTTAGGGTTAGGAGTTAGGGTTAGGGTTTCTATTAGGTTAGTTTTAAGGGCTAAGGTTAGTTTTAGGGTTAAGGTTGGGTTAGGGTTAGGATTAGGGTTAGGGTACGACTTAGGGCTAGGGTTAGGGCTAGGGTTAGGGTTAGGGTTAGGGTTAGGGTTTAGGGTTATGGTTAGGGTTAGGGGTTAGGGGTTAGGGGTTAGGCTTAGGGTTAGCGTTACGGTTAGGGGTTAGGGGTTAGGGTTAGGGCTAAGGTTAGGGTTAGGGTTAGGGTTAGGGTTAGGGCTAGGGTTAGGGTTAGGGTTAGGGTTACGGCTAGGGTTAGGGTTAGGGTTAGGTTAGGCTTAGGGTTAGGAGTTAGGGTTAGGGTTTCTATTAGGTTAGTTTTAAGGGCTAAGGTTAGTTTTAGGGTTAAGGTTGGGTTAGGGTTAGGATTAGGGTTAGGGTACGACTTAGGGCTAGGGTTAGGGCTAGGGTTAGGGTTAGGGTTAGGGTTAGGGTTTAGGGTTATGGTTAGGGTTAGGGGTTAGGGGTTAGGGGTTAGGCTTAGGGTTAGCGTTACGGTTAGGGGTTAGGGGTTAGGGTTAGGGCTAAGGTTAGGGTTAGGGTTAGGGTTAGGGTTAGGGCTAGGGTTAGGGTTAGGGTTAGGGTTACGGCTAGGGTTAGGGTTAGGGTTAGGTTAGGCTTAGGGTTAGGAGTTAGGGTTAGGGTTTCTATTAGGTTAGTTTTAAGGGCTAAGGTTAGTTTTAGGGTTAAGGTTGGGTTAGGGTTAGGATTAGGGTTAGGGTACGACTTAGGGCTAGGGTTAGGGCTAGGGTTAGGGTTAGGGTTAGGGTTAGGGTTTAGGGTTATGGTTAGGGTTAGGGGTTAGGGGTTAGGGGTTAGGCTTAGGGTTAGCGTTATAGGGTTAGCGTTACGGTTAGGGGTTAGGGGTTAGGGTTAGGGCTAAGGTTAGGGTTAGGGTTAGGGTTAGGGTTGGGGCTAGGGTTAGGGTTAGGGTTAGGGTTACGGCTAGGGTTAGGGTTAGGGTTAGGTTAGGCTTAGGGTTAGGAGTTAGGGTTAGGGTTTCTATTAGGTTAGTTTTAAGGGCTAAGGTTAGTTTTAGGGTTAAGGTTGGGTTAGGGTTAGGATTAGGGTTAGGGTACGACTTAGGGCTAGGGTTAGGGCTAGGGTTAGGGTTAGGGTTAGGGTTAGGGTTTAGGGTTATGGTTAGGGTTAGGGGTTAGGGGTTAGGGGTTAGGCTTAGGGTTAGCGTTACGGTTAGGGGTTAGGGGTTAGGGTTAGGGCTAAGGTTAGGGTTAGGGTTAGGGCTAGGGTTAGGGTTAGGGTTAGGGTTACGGCTAGGGTTAGGGTTAGGGTTAGGTTAGGCTTAGGGTTAGGAGTTAGGGTTAGGGTTTCTATTAGGTTAGTTTTAAGGGCTAAGGTTAGTTTTAGGGTTAAGGTTGGGTTAGGGTTAGGATTAGGGTTAGGGTACGACTTAGGGCTAGGGTTAGGGCTAGGGTTAGGGTTAGGGTTAGGGTTAGGGTTTAGGGTTATGGTTAGGGTTAGGGGTTAGGGGTTAGGGGTTAGGCTTAGGGTTAGCGTTACGGTTAGGGGTTAGGGGTTAGGGTTAGGGCTAAGGTTAGGGTTAGGGTTAGGGTTAGGTTTAGGGCTAGGGTTAGGGTTAGGGTTAGGGTTACGGCTAGGGTTAGGGTTAGGGTTAGGTTAGGCTTAGGGTTAGGAGTTAGTGTTAGGGTTTCTATTAGGTTAGTTTTAAGGGCTAAGGTTAGTTTTAGGGTTAAGGTTGGGTTAGGGTTAGGATTAGGGTTAGGGTACGACTTAGGGCTAGGGTTAGGGCTAGGGTTAGGGTTAGGGTTTAGGGATTATGATTAGGGTTAGGGGTTAGGGGTTAGGGGTTAGGCTTAGGGTTAGCGTTACGGTTAGGGGTTAGGGGTTAGGGTTAGGGCTAAGGTTAGGGTTAGGGTTAGGGTTAGGGTTAGGGCTAGGGTTAGGGTTAGGGTTAGGGTTACGGCTAGGGTTAGGGTAGGTTAGGCTTAGGGTTAGGAGTTAGGGTTAGGGTTTCTATTAGGTTAGTTTTAAGGGCTAAGGTTAGTTTTAGGGTTAAGGTTGGGTTAGGGTTAGGATTAGGGTTAGGGTACGACTTAGGGCTAGGGTTAGGCTAGGGTTAGGGTTAGGGTTAGGGTTAGGGTTTAGGGTTATGGTTAGGGTTAGGGGTTAGGGGTTAGGGGTTAGGCTTAGGGTTAGCGTTACGGTTAGGGGTTAGGGGTTAGGGTTAGGGCTAAGGTTAGGGTTAGGGTTAGGGTTAGGGTTAGGGCTAGGGTTAGGGTTAGGGTTAGGGTTACGGCTAGGGTTAGGGTTAGGGTTAGGTTAGGCTTAGGGTTAGGAGTTAGGGTTAGGGTTTCTATTAGGTTAGTTTTAAGGGCTAAGGTTAGTTTTAGGGTTAAGGTTGGGTTAGGGTTAGGATTAGGGTTAGGGTACGACTTAGGGCTAGGGTTAGGGCTAGGGTTAGGGTTAGGGTTAGGGTTAGGGTTTAGGGTTATGGTTAGGGTTAGGGGTTAGGGGTTAGGGGTTAGGCTTAGGGTTAGCGTTACGGTTAGGGGTTAGGGGTTAGGGTTAGGGCTAAGGTTAGGGTTAGGGTTAGGGTTAGGGTTAGGGCTAGGGTTAGGGTTAGGGTTAGGGTTACGGCTAGGGTTAGGGTTAGGGTTAGGTTAGGCTTAGGGTTAGGAGTTAGGGTTAGGGTTTCTATTAGGTTAGTTTTAAGGGCTAAGGTTAGTTTTAGGGTTAAGGTTGGGTTAGGGTTAGGATTAGGGTTAGGGTACGACTTAGGGCTAGGGTTAGGGCTAGGGTTAGGGTTAGGGTTAGGGTTAGGGTTTAGGGTTATGGTTAGGGTTAGGGGTTAGGGGTTAGGGGTTAGGCTTAGGGTTAGCGTTACGGTTAGGGGTTAGGGGTTAGGGTTAGGGCTAAGGTTAGGGTTAGGGTTAGGGTTAGGGTTAGGGCTAGGGTTAGGGTTAGGGTTAGGGTTACGGCTAGGGTTAGGGTTAGGTTAGGCTTAGGGTTAGGAGTTAGGGTTAGGGTTTCTATTAGGTTAGTTTTAAGGGCTAAGGTTAGTTTTAGGGTTAAGGTTGGGTTAGGGTTAGGATTAGGGTTAGGGTACGACTTAGGGCTAGGGTTAGGGCTAGGGTTAGGGTTAGGGTTAGGGTTAGGGTTTAGGGTTATGGTTAGGGTTAGGGGTTAGGGGTTAGGGGTTAGGCTTAGGGTTAGCGTTACGGTTAGGGGTTAGGGGTTAGGGTTAGGGCTAAG
Organism: Buteo buteo; assembly: GCF_964188355.1. Classification (NCBI taxonomy): domain Eukaryota; kingdom Metazoa; phylum Chordata; class Aves; order Accipitriformes; family Accipitridae; genus Buteo; species Buteo buteo. The sequence goes on from NW_027439321.1 coordinate 6,642, forward strand.
GTTAGGGTTAGGGTTAGGGTTAGGGTTAGGGCTAGGGTTAGGGTTAGGGTTAGGGTTACGGCTAGGGTTAGGGTTAGGGTTAGGTTAGGCTTAGGGTTAGGAGTTAGGGTTAGGGTTTCTATTAGGTTAGTTTTAAGGGCTAAGGTTAGTTTTAGGGTTAAGGTTGGGTTAGGGTTAGGATTAGGGTTAGGGTACGACTTAGGGCTAGGGTTAGGGTTAGGGTTAGGGTTAGGGTTTAGGGTTATGGTTAGGGTTAGGGGTTAGGGGTTAGGGGTTAGGCTTAGGGTTAGCGTTACGGTTAGGGGTTAGGGGTTAGGGTTAGGGCTAAGGTTAGGGTTAGGGTTAGGGTTAGGGTTAGGGCTAGGGTTAGGGTTAGGGTTAGGGTTACGGCTAGGGTTAGGGTTAGGGTTAGGTTAGGCTTAGGGTTAGGAGTTAGGGTTAGGGTTTCTATTAGGTTAGTTTTAAGGGCTAAGGTTAGTTTTAGGGTTAAGGTTGGGTTAGGGTTAGGATTAGGGTTAGGGTACGACTTAGGGCTAGGGTTAGGGCTAGGGTTAGGGTTAGGGTTAGGGTTAGGGTTTAGGGTTATGGTTAGGGTTAGGGGTTAGGGGTTAGGGGTTAGGCTTAGGGTTAGCGTTACGGTTAGGGGTTAGGGGTTAGGGTTAGGGCTAAGGTTAGGGTTAGGGTTAGTGTTAGGGTTAGGGCTAGGGTTAGGGTTAGGGTTAGGGTTACGGCTAGGGTTAGGGTTAGGGTTAGGTTAGGCTTAGGGTTAGGAGTTAGGGTTAGGGTTTCTATTAGGTTAGTTTTAAGGGCTAAGGTTAGTTTTAGGGTTAAGGTTGGGTTAGGGTTAGGATTAGGGTTAGGGTACGACTTAGGGCTAGGGTTAGGGCTAGGGTTAGGGTTAGGGTTTAGGGTTATGGTTAGGGTTAGGGGTTAGGGGTTAGGGGTTAGGCTTAGGGTTAGCGTTACGGTTAGGGGTTAGGGGTTAGGGTTAGGGCTAAGGTTAGGGTTAGGGTTAGGGTTAGGGTTAGGGCTAGGGTTAGGGTTAGGGTTAGGGTTACGGCTAGGGTTAGGGTTAGGGTTAGGTTAGGCTTAGGGTTAGGAGTTAGGGTTAGGGTTTCTATTAGGTTAGTTTTAAGGGCTAAGGTTAGTTTTAGGGTTAAGGTTGGGTTAGGGTTAGGATTAGGGTTAGGGTACGACTTAGGGCTAGGGTTAGGGCTAGGGTTAGGGTTAGGGTTAGGGTTAGGGTTTAGGGTTATGGTTAGGGTTAGGGGTTAGGGGTTAGGGGTTAGGCTTAGGGTTAGCGTTACGGTTAGGGGTTAGGGGTTAGGGTTAGGGCTAAGGTTAGGGTTAGGGTTAGGGTTAGGGTTAGGGCTAGGGTTAGGGTTAGGGTTAGGGTTACGGCTAGGGTTAGGGTTAGGGTTAGGTTAGGCTTAGGGTTAGGAGTTAGGGTTAGGGTTTCTATTAGGTTAGTTTTAAGGGCTAAGGTTAGTTTTAGGGTTAAGGTTGGGTTAGGGTTAGGATTAGGGTTAGGGTACGACTTAGGGCTAGGGTTAGGGCTAGGGTTAGGGTTAGGGTTAGGGTTAGGGTTTAGGGTTATGGTTAGGGTTAGGGGTTAGGGGTTAGGGGTTAGGCTTAGGGTTAGCGTTACGGTTAGGGGTTAGGGGTTAGGGTTAGGGCTAAGGTTAGGGTTAGGGTTAGGGTTAGGGTTAGGGCTAGGGTTAGGGTTAGGGTTAGGGTTACGGCTAGGGTTAGGGTTAGGGTTAGGTTAGGCTTAGGGTTAGGAGTTAGGGTTAGGGTTTCTATTAGGTTAGTTTTAAGGGCTAAGGTTAGTTTTAGGGTTAAGGTTGGGTTAGGGTTAGGATTAGGGTTAGGGTACGACTTAGGGCTAGGGTTAGGGCTAGGGTTAGGGTTAGGGTTAGGGTTAGGGTTTAGGGTTATGGTTAGGGTTAGGGGTTAGGGGTTAGGGGTTAGGCTTAGGGTTAGCGTTACGGTTAGGGGTTAGGGGTTAGGGTTAGGGCTAAGGTTAGGGTTAGGGTTAGGGTTAGGGTTAGGGCTAGGGTTAGGGTTAGGGTTAGGGTTACGGCTAGGGTTAGGGTTAGGGTTAGGTTAGGCTTAGGGTTAGGAGTTAGGGTTAGGGTTTCTATTAGGTTAGTTTTAAGGGCTAAGGTTAGTTTTAGGGTTAAGGTTGGGTTAGGGTTAGGATTAGGGTTAGGGTACGACTTAGGGCTAGGGTTAGGGCTAGGGTTAGGGTTAGGGTTAGGGTTAGGGTTTAGGGTTATGGTTAGGGTTAGGGGTTAGGGGTTAGGGGTTAGGCTTAGGGTTAGCGTTACGGTTAGGGGTTAGGGGTTAGGGTTAGGGCTAAGGTTAGGGTTAGGGTTAGGGTTAGGGTTAGGGCTAGGGTTAGGGTTAGGGTTAGGGTTACGGCTAGGGTTAGGGTTAGGGTTAGGTTAGGCTTAGGGTTAGGAGTTAGGGTTAGGGTTTCTATTAGGTTAGTTTTAAGGGCTAAGGTTAGTTTTAGGGTTAAGGTTGGGTTAGGGTTAGGATTAGGGTTAGGGTACGACTTAGGGCTAGGGTTAGGGTTAGGGTTAGGGTTAGGGTTTAGGGTTATGGTTAGGGTTAGGGGTTAGGGGTTAGGGGTTAGGCTTAGGGTTAGCGTTACGGTTAGGGGTTAGGGGTTAGGGTTAGGGCTAAGGTTAGGGTTAGGGTTAGGGTTAGGGTTAGGGCTAGGGTTAGGGTTAGGGTTAGGGTTACGGCTAGGGTTAGGGTTAGGGTTAGGTTAGGCTTAGGGTTAGGAGTTAGGGTTAGGGTTTCTATTAGGTTAGTTTTAAGGGCTAAGGTTAGTTTTAGGGTTAAGGTTGGGTTAGGGTTAGGATTAGGGTTAGGGTACGACTTAGGGCTAGGGTTAGGGCTAGGGTTAGGGTTAGGGTTAGGGTTAGGGTTTAGGGTTATGGTTAGGGTTAGGGGTTAGGGGTTAGGGGTTAGGCTTAGGGTTAGCGTTACGGTTAGGGGTTAGGGGTTAGGGTTAGGGCTAAGGTTAGGGTTAGGGTTAGGGTTAGGGTTAGGGCTAGGGTTAGGGTTAGGGTTAGGGTTACGGCTAGGGTTAGGGTTAGGGTTAGGTTAGGCTTAGGGTTAGGAGTTAGGGTTAGGGTTTCTATTAGGTTAGTTTTAAGGGCTAAGGTTAGTTTTAGGGTTAAGGTTGGGTTAGGGTTAGGATTAGGGTTAGGGTACGACTTAGGGCTAGGGTTAGGGCTAGGGTTAGGGTTAGGGTTAGGGTTAGGTTAGGCTTAGGGTTAGGAGTTAGGGTTAGGGTTTCTATTAGGTTAGTTTTAAGGGCTAAGGTTAGTTTTAGGGTTAAGGTTGGGTTAGGGTTAGGATTAGGGTTAGGGTACGACTTAGGGCTAGGGTTAGGGCTAGGGTTAGGGTTAGGGTTTAGGGTTATGGTTAGGGTTAGGGGTTAGGGGTTAGGGGTTAGGCTTAGGGTTAGCGTTACGGTTAGGGGTTAGGGGTTAGGGTTAGGGCTAAGGTTAGGGTTAGGGTTAGGGTTAGGGTTAGGGCTAGGGTTAGGGTTAGGGTTAGGGTTACGGCTAGGGTTAGGGTTAGGGTTAGGTTAGGCTTAGGGTTAGGAGTTAGGGTTAGGGTTTCTATTAGGTTAGTTTTAAGGGCTAAGGTTAGTTTTAGGGTTAAGGTTGGGTTAGGGTTAGGATTAGGGTTAGGGTACGACTTAGGGCTAGGGTTAGGGCTAGGGTTAGGGTTAGGGTTAGGGTTAGGGTTTAGGGTTATGGTTAGGGTTAGGGGTTAGGGGTTAGGGGTTAGGCTTAGGGTTAGCGTTACGGTTAGGGGTTAGGGGTTAGGGTTAGGGCTAAGGTTAGGGTTAGGGTTAGGGTTAGGGTTAGGGCTAGGGTTAGGGTTAGGGTTAGGGTTACGGCTAGGGTTAGGGTTAGGGTTAGGTTAGGCTTAGGGTTAGGAGTTAGGGTTAGGGTTTCTATTAGGTTAGTTTTAAGGGCTAAGGTTAGTTTTAGGGTTAAGGTTGGGTTAGGGTTAGGATTAGGGTTAGGGTACGACTTAGGGCTAGGGTTAGGGCTAGGGTTAGGGTTAGGGTTAGGGTTAGGGTTTAGGGTTATGGTTAGGGTTAGGGGTTAGGGGTTAGGGGTTAGGCTTAGGGTTAGCGTTACGGTTAGGGGTTAGGGGTTAGGGTTAGGGCTAAGGTTAGGGTTAGGGTTAGGGTTAGGGTTAGGGCTAGGGTTAGGGTTAGGGTTAGGGTTACGGCTAGGGTTAGGGTTAGGGTTAGGTTAGGCTTAGGGTTAGGAGTTAGGGTTAGGGTTTCTATTAGGTTAGTTTTAAGGGCTAAGGTTAGTTTTAGGGTTAAGGTTGGGTTAGGGTTAGGATTAGGGTTAGGGTACGACTTAGGGCTAGGGTTAGGGCTAGGGTTAGGGTTAGGGTTAGGGTTAGGGTTTAGGGTTATGGTTAGGGTTAGGGGTTAGGGGTTAGGGGTTAGGCTTAGGGTTAGCGTTACGGTTAGGGGTTAGGGGTTAGGGTTAGGGCTAAGGTTAGGGTTAGGGTTAGGGTTAGGGTTAGGGCTAGGGTTAGGGTTAGGGTTAGGGTTACGGCTAGGGTTAGGGTTAGGGTTAGGTTAGGCTTAGGGTTAGGAGTTAGGGTTAGGGTTTCTATTAGGTTAGTTTTAAGGGCTAAGGTTAGTTTTAGGGTTAAGGTTGGGTTAGGGTTAGGATTAGGGTTAGGGTACGACTTAGGGCTAGGGTTAGGGCTAGGGTTAGGGTTAGGGTTAGGGTTAGGGTTTAGGGTTATGGTTAGGGTTAGGGGTTAGGGGTTAGGGGTTAGGCTTAGGGTTAGCGTTACGGTTAGGGGTTAGGGGTTAGGGTTAGGGCTAAGGTTAGGGTTAGGGTTAGGGTTAGGGTTAGGGCTAGGGTTAGGGTTAGGGTTAGGGTTACGGCTAGGGTTAGGGTTAGGGTTAGGTTAGGCTTAGGGTTAGGAGTTAGGGTTAGGGTTTCTATTAGGTTAGTTTTAAGGGCTAAGGTTAGTTTTAGGGTTAAGGTTGGGTTAGGGTTAGGATTAGGGTTAGGGTACGACTTAGGGCTAGGGTTAGGGCTAGGGTTAGGGTTAGGGTTAGGGTTAGGGTTTAGGGTTATGGTTAGGGTTAGGGGTTAGGGGTTAGGGGTTAGGCTTAGGGTTAGCGTTACGGTTAGGGGTTAGGGGTTAGGGTTAGGGCTAAGGTTAGGGTTAGGGTTAGGGTTAGGGTTAGGGCTAGGGTTAGGGTTAGGGTTAGGGTTACGGCTAGGGTTAGGGTTAGGGTTAGGTTAGGCTTAGGGTTAGGAGTTAGGGTTAGGGTTTCTATTAGGTTAGTTTTAAGGGCTAAGGTTAGTTTTAGGGTTAAGGTTGGGTTAGGGTTAGGATTAGGGTTAGGGTACGACTTAGGGCTAGGGTTAGGGCTAGGGTTAGGGTTAGGGTTAGGGTTAGGGTTTAGGGTTATGGTTAGGGTTAGGGGTTAGGGGTTAGGGGTTAGGCTTAGGGTTAGCGTTACGGTTAGGGGTTAGGGGTTAGGGTTAGGGCTAAGGTTAGGGTTAGGGTTAGGGTTAGGGTTAGGGCTAGGGTTAGGGTTAGGGTTAGGGTTACGGCTAGGGTTAGGGTTAGGGTTAGGTTAGGCTTAGGGTTAGGAGTTAGGGTTAGGGTTTCTATTAGGTTAGTTTTAAGGGCTAAGGTTAGTTTTAGGGTTAAGGTTGGGTTAGGGTTAGGATTAGGGTTAGGGTACGACTTAGGGCTAGGGTTAGGGCTAGGGTTAGGGTTAGGGTTAGGGTTAGGGTTTAGGGTTATGGTTAGGGTTAGGGGTTAGGGGTTAGGGGTTAGGCTTAGGGTTAGCGTTACGGTTAGGGGTTAGGGGTTAGGGTTAGGGCTAAGGTTAGGGTTAGGGTTAGGGTTAGGGTTAGGGCTAGGGTTAGGGTTAGGGTTAGGGTTACGGCTAGGGTTAGGGTTAGGGTTAGGTTAGGCTTAGGGTTAGGAGTTAGGGTTAGGGTTTCTATTAGGTTAGTTTTAAGGGCTAAGGTTAGTTTTAGGGTTAAGGTTGGGTTAGGGTTAGGATTAGGGTTAGGGTACGACTTAGGGCTAGGGTTAGGGCTAGGGTTAGGGTTAGGGTTAGGGTTAGGGTTTAGGGTTATGGTTAGGGTTAGGGATTAGGGGTTAGGGGTTAGGCTTAGGGTTAGCGTTACGGTTAGGGGTTAGGGGTTAGGGTTAGGGCTAAGGTTAGGGTTAGGGTTAGGGTTAGGGTTAGGGCTAGGGTTAGGGTTAGGGTTAGGGTTACGGCTAGGGTTAGGGTTAGGGTTAGGTTAGGCTTAGGGTTAGGAGTTAGGGTTAGGGTTTCTATTAGGTTAGTTTTAAGGGCTAAGGTTAGTTTTAGGGTTAAGGTTGGGTTAGGGTTAGGATTAGGGTTAGGGTACGACTTAGGGCTAGGGTTAGGGCTAGGGTTAGGGTTAGGGTTAGGGTTAGGGTTTAGGGTTATGGTTAGGGTTAGGGGTTAGGGGTTAGGGGTTAGGCTTAGGGTTAGCGTTACGGTTAGGGGTTAGGGGTTAGGGTTAGGGCTAAGGTTAGGGTTAGGGTTAGGGTTAGGGTTAGGGCTAGGGTTAGGGTTAGGGTTAGGGTTACGGCTAGGGTTAGGGTTAGGGTTAGGTTAGGCTTAGGGTTAGGAGTTAGGGTTAGGGTTTCTATTAGGTTAGTTTTAAGGGCTAAGGTTAGTTTTAGGGTTAAGGTTGGGTTAGGGTTAGGATTAGGGTTAGGGTACGACTTAGGGCTAGGGTTAGGGCTAGGGTTAGGGTTAGGGTTAGGGTTAGGGTTTAGGGTTATGGTTAGGGTTAGGGGTTAGGGGTTAGGGGTTAGGCTTAGGGTTAGCGTTACGGTTAGGGGTTAGGGGTTAGGGTTAGGGCTAAGGTTAGGGTTAGGGTTAGGGTTAGGGTTAGGGCTAGGGTTAGGGTTAGGGTTAGGGTTACGGCTAGGGTTAGGGTTAGGGTTAGGTTAGGCTTAGGGTTAGGAGTTAGGGTTAGGGTTTCTATTAGGTTAGTTTTAAGGGCTAAGGTTAGTTTTAGGGTTAAGGTTGGGTTAGGGTTAGGATTAGGGTTAGGGTACGACTTAGGGCTAGGGTTAGGGCTAGGGTTAGGGTTAGGGTTAGGGTTAGGGTTTAGGGTTATGGTTAGGGTTAGGGGTTAGGGGTTAGGGGTTAGGCTTAGGGTTAGCGTTACGGTTAGGGGTTAGGGGTTAGGGTTAGGGCTAAGGTTAGGGTTAGGGTTAGGGTTAGGGTTAGGGCTAGGGTTAGGGTTAGGGTTAGGGTTACGGCTAGGGTTAGGGTTAGGGTTAGGTTAGGCTTAGGGTTAGGAGTTAGGGTTAGGGTTTCTATTAGGTTAGTTTTAAGGGCTAAGGTTAGTTTTAGGGTTAAGGTTGGGTTAGGGTTAGGATTAGGGTTAGGGTACGACTTAGGGCTAGGGTTAGGGCTAGGGTTAGGGTTAGGGTTAGGGTTAGGGTTTAGGGTTATGGTTAGGGTTAGGGGTTAGGGGTTAGGGGTTAGGCTTAGGGTTAGCGTTACGGTTAGGGGTTAGGGGTTAGGGTTAGGGCTAAGGTTAGGGTTAGGGTTAGGGTTAGGGTTAGGGCTAGGGTTAGGGTTAGGGTTAGGGTTACGGCTAGGGTTAGGGTTAGGGTTAGGTTAGGCTTAGGGTTAGGAGTTAGGGTTAGGGTTTCTATTAGGTTAGTTTTAAGGGCTAAGGTTAGTTTTAGGGTTAAGGTTGGGTTAGGGTTAGGATTAGGGTTAGGGTACGACTTAGGGCTAGGGTTAGGGCTAGGGTTAGGGTTAGGGTTAGGGTTAGGGTTTAGGGTTATGGTTAGGGTTAGGGGTTAGGGGTTAGGGGTTAGGCTTAGGGTTAGCGTTACGGTTAGGGGTTAGGGGTTAGGGTTAGGGCTAAGGTTAGGGTTAGGGTTAGGGTTAGGGTTAGGGCTAGGGTTAGGGTTAGGGTTAGGGTTACGGCTAGGGTTAGGGTTAGGGTTAGGTTAGGCTTAGGGTTAGGAGTTAGGGTTAGGGTTTCTATTAGGTTAGTTTTAAGGGCTAAGGTTAGTTTTAGGGTTAAGGTTGGGTTAGGGTTAGGATTAGGGTTAGGGTACGACTTAGGGCTAGGGTTAGGGCTAGGGTTAGGGTTAGGGTTAGGGTTAGGGTTTAGGGTTATGGTTAGGGTTAGGGGTTAGGGGTTAGGGGTTAGGCTTAGGGTTAGCGTTACGGTTAGGGGTTAGGGGTTAGGGTTAGGGCTAAGGTTAGGGTTAGGGTTAGGGTTAGGGTTAGGGCTAGGGTTAGGGTTAGGGTTAGGGTTACGGCTAGGGTTAGGGTTAGGGTTAGGTTAGGCTTAGGGTTAGGAGTTAGGGTTAGGGTTTCTATTAGGTTAGTTTTAAGGGCTAAGGTTAGTTTTAGGGTTAAGGTTGGGTTAGGGTTAGGATTAGGGTTAGGGTACGACTTAGGGCTAGGGTTAGGGCTAGGGTTAGGGTTAGGGTTAGGGTTAGGGTTTAGGGTTATGGTTAGGGTTAGGGGTTAGGGGTTAGGGGTTAGGCTTAGGGTTAGCGTTACGGTTAGGGGTTAGGGGTTAGGGTTAGGGCTAAGGTTAGGGTTAGGGTTAGGGTTAGGGTTAGGGCTAGGGTTAGGGTTAGGGTTAGGGTTACGGCTAGGGTTAGGGTTAGGGTTAGGTTAGGCTTAGGGTTAGGAGTTAGGGTTAGGGTTTCTATTAGGTTAGTTTTAAGGGCTAAGGTTAGTTTTAGGGTTAAGGTTGGGTTAGGGTTAGGATTAGGGTTAGGGTACGACTTAGGGCTAGGGTTAGGGCTAGGGTTAGGGTTAGGGTTAGGGTTAGGGTTTAGGGTTATGGTTAGGGTTAGGGGTTAGGGGTTAGGGGTTAGGCTTAGGGTTAGCGTTACGGTTAGGGGTTAGGGGTTAGGGTTAGGGCTAAGGTTAGGGTTAGGGTTAGGGTTAGGGTTAGGGCTAGGGTTAGGGTTAGGGTTAGGGTTACGGCTAGGGTTAGGGTTAGGGTTAGGTTAGGCTTAGGGTTAGGAGTTAGGGTTAGGGTTTCTATTAGGTTAGTTTTAAGGGCTAAGGTTAGTTTTAGGGTTAAGGTTGGGTTAGGGTTAGGATTAGGGTTAGGGTACGACTTAGGGCTAGGGTTAGGGCTAGGGTTAGGGTTAGGGTTAGGGTTAGGGTTTAGGGTTATGGTTAGGGTTAGGGGTTAGGGGTTAGGGGTTAGGCTTAGGGTTAGCGTTACGGTTAGGGGTTAGGGGTTAGGGTTAGGGCTAAGGTTAGGGTTAGGGTTAGGGTTAGGGTTAGGGCTAGGGTTAGGGTTAGGGTTAGGGTTACGGCTAGGGTTAGGGTTAGGGTTAGGTTAGGCTTAGGGTTAGGAGTTAGGGTTAGGGTTTCTATTAGGTTAGTTTTAAGGGCTAAGGTTAGTTTTAGGGTTAAGGTTGGGTTAGGGTTAGGATTAGGGTTAGGGTACGACTTAGGGCTAGGGTTAGGGCTAGGGTTAGGGTTAGGGTTAGGGTTAGGGTTTAGGGTTATGGTTAGGGTTAGGGGTTAGGGGTTAGGGGTTAGGCTTAGGGTTAGCGTTACGGTTAGGGGTTAGGGGTTAGGGTTAGGGCTAAGGTTAGGGTTAGGGTTAGGGTTAGGGTTAGGGCTAGGGTTAGGGTTAGGGTTAGGGTTACGGCTAGGGTTAGGGTTAGGGTTAGGTTAGGCTTAGGGTTAGGAGTTAGGGTTAGGGTTTCTATTAGGTTAGTTTTAAGGGCTAAGGTTAGTTTTAGGGTTAAGGTTGGGTTAGGGTTAGGATTAGGGTTAGGGTACGACTTAGGGCTAGGGTTAGGGCTAGGGTTAGGGTTAGGGTTAGGGTTAGGGTTTAGGGTTATGGTTAGGGTTAGGGGTTAGGGGTTAGGGGTTAGGCTTAGGGTTAGCGTTACGGTTAGGGGTTAGGGGTTAGGGTTAGGGCTAAGGTTAGGGTTAGGGTTAGGGTTAGGGTTAGGGCTAGGGTTAGGGTTAGGGTTAGGGTTACGGCTAGGGTTAGGGTTAGGGTTAGGTTAGGCTTAGGGTTAGGAGTTAGGGTTAGGGTTTCTATTAGGTTAGTTTTAAGGGCTAAGGTTAGTTTTAGGGTTAAGGTTGGGTTAGGGTTAGGATTAGGGTTAGGGTACGACTTAGGGCTAGGGTTAGGGCTAGGGTTAGGGTTAGGGTTAGGGTTAGGGTTTAGGGTTATGGTTAGGGTTAGGGGTTAGGGGTTAGGGGTTAGGCTTAGGGTTAGCGTTACGGTTAGGGGTTAGGGGTTAGGGTTAGGGCTAAGGTTAGGGTTAGGGTTAGGGTTAGGGTTAGGGCTAGGGTTAGGGTTAGGGTTAGGGTTACGGCTAGGGTTAGGGTTAGGGTTAGGTTAGGCTTAGGGTTAGGAGTTAGGGTTAGGGTTTCTATTAGGTTAGTTTTAAGGGCTAAGGTTAGTTTTAGGGTTAAGGTTGGGTTAGGGTTAGGATTAGGGTTAGGGTACGACTTAGGGCTAGGGTTAGGGCTAGGGTTAGGGTTAGGGTTAGGGTTAGGGTTTAGGGTTATGGTTAGGGTTAGGGGTTAGGGGTTAGGGGTTAGGCTTAGGGTTAGCGTTACGGTTAGGGGTTAGGGGTTAGGGTTAGGGCTAAGGTTAGGGTTAGGGTTAGGGTTAGGGTTAGGGCTAGGGTTAGGGTTAGGGTTAGGGTTACGGCTAGGGTTAGGGTTAGGGTTAGGTTAGGCTTAGGGTTAGGAGTTAGGGTTAGGGTTTCTATTAGGTTAGTTTTAAGGGCTAAGGTTAGTTTTAGGGTTAAGGTTGGGTTAGGGTTAGGATTAGGGTTAGGGTACGACTTAGGGCTAGGGTTAGGGCTAGGGTTAGGGTTAGGGTTAGGGTTAGGGTTTAGGGTTATGGTTAGGGTTAGGGGTTAGGGGTTAGGGGTTAGGCTTAGGGTTAGCGTTACGGTTAGGGGTTAGGGGTTAGGGTTAGGGCTAAGGTTAGGGTTAGGGTTAGGGTTAGGGTTAGGGCTAGGGTTAGGGTTAGGGTTAGGGTTACGGCTAGGGTTAGGGTTAGGGTTAGGTTAGGCTTAGGGTTAGGAGTTAGGGTTAGGGTTTCTATTAGGTTAGTTTTAAGGGCTAAGGTTAGTTTTAGGGTTAAGGTTGGGTTAGGGTTAGGATTAGGGTTAGGGTACGACTTAGGGCTAGGGTTAGGGCTAGGGTTAGGGTTAGGGTTAGGGTTAGGGTTTAGGGTTATGGTTAGGGTTAGGGGTTAGGGGTTAGGGGTTAGGCTTAGGGTTAGCGTTACGGTTAGGGGTTAGGGGTTAGGGTTAGGGCTAAGGTTAGGGTTAGGGTTAGGGTTAGGGTTAGGGCTAGGGTTAGGGTTAGGGTTAGGGTTACGGCTAGGGTTAGGGTTAGGGTTAGGTTAGGCTTAGGGTTAGGAGTTAGGGTTAGGGTTTCTATTAGGTTAGTTTTAAGGGCTAAGGTTAGTTTTAGGGTTAAGGTTGGGTTAGGGTTAGGATTAGGGTTAGGGTACGACTTAGGGCTAGGGTTAGGGCTAGGGTTAGGGTTAGGGTTAGGGTTAGGGTTTAGGGTTATGGTTAGGGTTAGGGGTTAGGGGTTAGGGGTTAGGCTTAGGGTTAGCGTTACGGTTAGGGGTTAGGGGTTAGGGTTAGGGCTAAGGTTAGGGTTAGGGTTAGGGTTAGGGTTAGGGCTAGGGTTAGGGTTAGGGTTAGGGTTACGGCTAGGGTTAGGGTTAGGGTTAGGTTAGGCTTAGGGTTAGGAGTTAGGGTTAGGGTTTCTATTAGGTTAGTTTTAAGGGCTAAGGTTAGGTTTAGGGTTAAGGTTGGGTTAGGGTTAGGATTAGGGTTAGGGTACGACTTAGGGCTAGGGTTAGGGCTAGGGTTAGGGTTAGGGTTAGGGTTAGGGTTTAGGGTTATGGTTAGGGTTAGGGGTTAGGGGTTAGGGGTTAGGCTTAGGGTTAGCGTTACGGTTAGGGGTTAGGGGTTAGGGTTAGGGCTAAGGTTAGGGTTAGGGTTAGGGTTAGGGTTAGGGCTAGGGTTAGGGTTAGGGTTAGGGTTACGGCTAGGGTTAGGGTTAGGGTTAGGTTAGGCTTAGGGTTAGGAGTTAGGGTTAGGGTTTCTATTAGGTTAGTTTTAAGGGCTAAGGTTAGTTTTAGGGTTAAGGTTGGGTTAGGGTTAGGATTAGGGTTAGGGTACGACTTAGGGCTAGGGTTAGGGCTAGGGTTAGGGTTAGGGTTAGGGTTAGGGTTTAGGGTTATGGTTAGGGTTAGGGGTTAGGGGTTAGGGGTTAGGCTTAGGGTTAGCGTTACGGTTAGGGGTTAGGGGTTAGGGTTAGGGCTAAGGTTAGGGTTAGGGTTAGGGTTAGGGTTAGGGCTAGGGTTAGGGTTAGGGTTAGGGTTACGGCTAGGGTTAGGGTTAGGGTTAGGTTAGGCTTAGGGTTAGGAGTTAGGGTTAGGGTTTCTATTAGGTTAGTTTTAAGGGCTAAGGTTAGTTTTAGGGTTAAGGTTGGGTTAGGGTTAGGATTAGGGTTAGGGTACGACTTAGGGCTAGGGTTAGGGCTAGGGTTAGGGTTAGGGTTAGGGTTAGGGTTTAGGGTTATGGTTAGGGTTAGGGGTTAGGGGTTAGGGGTTAGGCTTAGGGTTAGCGTTACGGTTAGGGGTTAGGGGTTAGGGTTAGGGCTAAGGTTAGGGTTAGGGTTAGGGTTAGGGTTAGGGCTAGGGTTAGGGTTAGGGTTAGGGTTACGGCTAGGGTTAGGGTTAGGGTTAGGTTAGGCTTAGGGTTAGGAGTTAGGGTTAGGGTTTCTATTAGGTTAGTTTTAAGGGCTAAGGTTAGTGTTAGGGTTAAGGTTGGGTTAGGGTTAGGATTAGGGTTAGGGTACGACTTAGGGCTAGGGTTAGGGCTAGGGTTAGGGTTAGGGTTTAGGGTTATGGTTAGGGTTAGGGGTTAGGGGTTAGGGGTTAGGCTTAGGGTTAGCGTTACGGTTAGGGGTTAGGGGTTAGGGTTAGGGCTAAGGTTAGGGTTAGGGTTAGGGTTAGGGCTAGGGTTAGGTTAGGGTTAGGGTTACGGCTAGGGTTAGGGTTAGGGTTAGGTTAGGCTTAGGGTTAGGAGTTAGGGTTAGGGTTTCTATTAGGTTAGTTTTAAGGGCTAAGGTTAGTTTTAGGGTTAAGGTTGGGTTAGGGTTAGGATTAGGGTTAGGGTACGACTTAGGGCTAGGGTTAGGGCTAGGGTTAGGGTTAGGGTTAGGGTTAGGGTTTAGGGTTATGGTTAGGGTTAGGGGTTAGGGGTTAGGGGTTAGGCTTAGGGTTAGCGTTACGGTTAGGGGTTAGGGGTTAGGGTTAGGGCTAAGGTTAGGGTTAGGGTTAGGGTTAGGGTTAGGGCTAGGGTTAGGGTTAGGGTTAGGGTTACGGCTAGGGTTAGGGTTAGGGTTAGGTTAGGCTTAGGGTTAGGAGTTAGGGTTAGGGTTTCTATTAGGTTAGTTTTAAGGGCTAAGGTTAGTTTTAGGGTTAAGGTTGGGTTAGGGTTAGGATTAGGGTTAGGGTACGACTTAGGGCTAGGGTTAGGGCTAGGGTTAGGGTTAGGGTTAGGGTTAGGGTTTAGGGTTATGGTTAGGGTTAGGGGTTAGGGGTTAGGGGTTAGGCTTAGGGTTAGCGTTACGGTTAGGAGTTAGGGGTTAGGGTTAGGGCTAAGGTTAGGGTTAGGGTTAGGGTTAGGGTTAGGGCTAGGGTTAGGGTTAGGGTTAGGGTTACGGCTAGGGTTAGGGTTAGGGTTAGGTTAGGCTTAGGGTTAGGAGTTAGGGTTAGGGTTTCTATTAGGTTAGTTTTAAGGGCTAAGGTTAGTTTTAGGGTTAAGGTTGGGTTAGGGTTAGGATTAGGGTTAGGGTACGACTTAGGGCTAGGGTTAGGGCTAGGGTTAGGGTTAGGGTTAGGGTTAGGGTTTAGGGTTATGGTTAGGGTTAGGGGTTAGGGGTTAGGGGTTAGGCTTAGGGTTAGCGTTACGGTTAGGGGTTAGGGGTTAGGGTTAGGGCTAAGGTTAGGGTTAGGGTTAGGGTTAGGGTTAGGGCTAGGGTTAGGGTTAGGGTTAGGGTTACGGCTAGGGTTAGGGTTAGGGTTAGGTTAGGCTTAGGGTTAGGAGTTAGGGTTAGGGTTTCTATTAGGTTAGTTTTAAGGGCTAAGGTTAGTTTTAGGGTTAAGGTTGGGTTAGGGTTAGGATTAGGGTTAGGGTACGACTTAGGGCTAGGGTTAGGGCTAGGGTTAGGGTTAGGGTTAGGGTTAGGGTTTAGGGTTATGGTTAGGGTTAGGGGTTAGGGGTTAGGGGTTAGGCTTAGGGTTAGCGTTACGGTTAGGGGTTAGGGGTTAGGGTTAGGGCTAAGGTTAGGGTTAGGGTTAGGGTTAGGGTTAGGGCTAGGGTTAGGGTTAGGGTTAGGGTTACGGCTAGGGTTAGGGTTAGGGTTAGGTTAGGCTTAGGGTTAGGAGTTAGGGTTAGGGTTTCTATTAGGTTAGTTTTAAGGGCTAAGGTTAGTTTTAGGGTTAAGGTTGGGTTAGGGTTAGGATTAGGGTTAGGGTACGACTTAGGGCTAGGGTTAGGGCTAGGGTTAGGGTTAGGGTTAGGGTTAGGGTTTAGGGTTATGGTTAGGGTTAGGGGTTAGGGGTTAGGGGTTAGGCTTAGGGTTAGCGTTACGGTTAGGGGTTAGGGGTTAGGGTTAGGGCTAAGGTTAGGGTTAGGGTTAGGGTTAGGGTTAGGGCTAGGGTTAGGGTTAGGGTTAGGGTTACGGCTAGGGTTAGGGTTAGGGTTAGGTTAGGCTTAGGGTTAGGAGTTAGGGTTAGGGTTTCTATTAGGTTAGTTTTAAGGGCTAAGGTTAGTTTTAGGGTTAAGGTTGGGTTAGGGTTAGGATTAGGGTTAGGGTACGACTTAGGGCTAGGGTTAGGGCTAGGGTTAGGGTTAGGGTTAGGGTTAGGGTTTAGGGTTATGGTTAGGGTTAGGGGTTAGGGGTTAGGGGTTAGGCTTAGGGTTAGCGTTACGGTTAGGGGTTAGGGGTTAGGGTTAGGGCTAAGGTTAGGGTTAGGGTTAGGGTTAGGGTTAGGGCTAGGGTTAGGGTTAGGGTTAGGGTTACGGCTAGGGTTAGGGTTAGGGTTAGGTTAGGCTTAGGGTTAGGAGTTAGGGTTAGGGTTTCTATTAGGTTAGTTTTAAGGGCTAAGGTTAGTTTTAGGGTTAAGGTTGGGTTAGGGTTAGGATTAGGGTTAGGGTACGACTTAGGGCTAGGGTTAGGGCTAGGGTTAGGGTTAGGGTTAGGGTTAGGGTTTAGGGTTATGGTTAGGGTTAGGGGTTAGGGGTTAGGGGTTAGGCTTAGGGTTAGCGTTACGGTTAGGGGTTAGGGGTTAGGGTTAGGGCTAAGGTTAGGGTTAGGGTTAGGGTTAGGGTTAGGGCTAGGGTTAGGGTTAGGGTTAGGGTTACGGCTAGGGTTAGGGTTAGGGTTAGGTTAGGCTTAGGGTTAGGAGTTAGGGTTAGGGTTTCTATTAGGTTAGTTTTAAGGGCTAAGGTTAGTTTTAGGGTTAAGGTTGGGTTAGGGTTAGGATTAGGGTTAGGGTACGACTTAGGGCTAGGGTTAGGGCTAGGGTTAGGGTTAGGGTTAGGGTTAGGGTTTAGGGTTATGGTTAGGGTTAGGGGTTAGGGGTTAGGGGTTAGGCTTAGGGTTAGCGTTACGGTTAGGGGTTAGGGGTTAGGGTTAGGGCTAAGGTTAGGGTTAGGGTTAGGGTTAGGGTTAGGGCTAGGGTTAGGGTTAGGGTTAGGGTTACGGCTAGGGTTAGGGTTAGGGTTAGGTTAGGCTTAGGGTTAGGAGTTAGGGTTAGGGTTTCTATTAGGTTAGTTTTAAGGGCTAAGGTTAGTTTTAGGGTTAAGGTTGGGTTAGGGTTAGGATTAGGGTTAGGGTACGACTTAGGGCTAGGGTTAGGGCTAGGGTTAGGGTTAGGGTTAGGGTTAGGGTTTAGGGTTATGGTTAGGGTTAGGGGTTAGGGGTTAGGGGTTAGGCTTAGGGTTAGCGTTACGGTTAGGGGTTAGGGGTTAGGGTTAGGGCTAAGGTTAGGGTTAGGGTTAGGGTTAGGGTTAGGGCTAGGGTTAGGGTTAGGGTTAGGGTTACGGCTAGGGTTAGGGTTAGGGTTAGGTTAGGCTTAGGGTTAGGAGTTAGGGTTAGGGTTTCTATTAGGTTAGTTTTAAGGGCTAAGGTTAGTTTTAGGGTTAAGGTTGGGTTAGGGTTAGGATTAGGGTTAGGGTACGACTTAGGGCTAGGGTTAGGGCTAGGGTTAGGGTTAGGGTTAGGGTTAGGGTTTAGGGTTATGGTTAGGGTTAGGGGTTAGGGGTTAGGGGTTAGGCTTAGGGTTAGCGTTACGGTTAGGGGTTAGGGGTTAGGGTTAGGGCTAAGGTTAGGGTTAGGGTTAGGGTTAGGGTTAGGGCTAGGGTTAGGGTTAGGGTTAGGGTTACGGCTAGGGTTAGGGTTAGGGTTAGGTTAGGCTTAGGGTTAGGAGTTAGGGTTAGGGTTTCTATTAGGTTAGTTTTAAGGGCTAAGGTTAGTTTTAGGGTTAAGGTTGGGTTAGGGTTAGGATTAGGGTTAGGGTACGACTTAGGGCTAGGGTTAGGGCTAGGGTTAGGGTTAGGGTTAGGGTTAGGGTTTAGGGTTATGGTTAGGGTTAGGGGTTAGGGGTTAGGGGTTAGGCTTAGGGTTAGCGTTACGGTTAGGGGTTAGGGGTTAGGGTTAGGGCTAAGGTTAGGGTTAGGGTTAGGGTTAGGGTTAGGGCTAGGGTTAGGGTTAGGGTTAGGGTTACGGCTAGGGTTAGGGTTAGGGTTAGGTTAGGCTTAGGGTTAGGAGTTAGGGTTAGGGTTTCTATTAGGTTAGTTTTAAGGGCTAAGGTTAGTTTTAGGGTTAAGGTTGGGTTAGGGTTAGGATTAGGGTTAGGGTACGACTTAGGGCTAGGGTTAGGGCTAGGGTTAGGGTTAGGGTTAGGGTTAGGGTTTAGGGTTATGGTTAGGGTTAGGGGTTAGGGGTTAGGGGTTAGGCTTAGGGTTAGCGTTACGGTTAGGGGTTAGGGGTTAGGGTTAGGGCTAAGGTTAGGGTTAGGGTTAGGGTTAGGGTTAGGGCTAGGGTTAGGGTTAGGGTTAGGGTTACGGCTAGGGTTAGGGTTAGGGTTAGGTTAGGCTTAGGGTTAGGAGTTAGGGTTAGGGTTTCTATTAGGTTAGTTTTAAGGGCTAAGGTTAGTTTTAGGGTTAAGGTTGGGTTAGGGTTAGGATTAGGGTTAGGGTACGACTTAGGGCTAGGGTTAGGGCTAGGGTTAGGGTTAGGGTTAGGGTTAGGGTTTAGGGTTATGGTTAGGGTTAGGGGTTAGGGGTTAGGGGTTAGGCTTAGGGTTAGCGTTACGGTTAGGGGTTAGGGGTTAGGGTTAGGGCTAAGGTTAGGGTTAGGGTTAGGGTTAGGGTTAGGGCTAGGGTTAGGGTTAGGGTTAGGGTTACGGCTAGGGTTAGGGTTAGGGTTAGGTTAGGCTTAGGGTTAGGAGTTAGGGTTAGGGTTTCTATTAGGTTAGTTTTAAGGGCTAAGGTTAGTTTTAGGGTTAAGGTTGGGTTAGGGTTAGGATTAGGGTTAGGGTACGACTTAGGGCTAGGGTTAGGGCTAGGGTTAGGGTTAGGGTTAGGGTTAGGGTTTAGGGTTATGGTTAGGGTTAGGGGTTAGGGGTTAGGGGTTAGGCTTAGGGTTAGCGTTACGGTTAGGGGTTAGGGGTTAGGGTTAGGGCTAAGGTTAGGGTTAGGGTTAGGGTTAGGGTTAGGGCTAGGGTTAGGGTTAGGGTTAGGGTTACGGCTAGGGTTAGGGTTAGGGTTAGGTTAGGCTTAGGGTTAGGAGTTAGGGTTAGGGTTTCTATTAGGTTAGTTTTAAGGGCTAAGGTTAGTTTTAGGGTTAAGGTTGGGTTAGGGTTAGGATTAGGGTTAGGGTACGACTTAGGGCTAGGGTTAGGGCTAGGGTTAGGGTTAGGGTTAGGGTTAGGGTTTAGGGTTATGGTTAGGGTTAGGGGTTAGGGGTTAGGGGTTAGGCTTAGGGTTAGCGTTACGGTTAGGGGTTAGGGGTTAGGGTTAGGGCTAAGGTTAGGGTTAGGGTTAGGGTTAGGGTTAGGGCTAGGGTTAGGGTTAGGGTTAGGGTTACGGCTAGGGTTAGGGTTAGGGTTAGGTTAGGCTTAGGGTTAGGAGTTAGGGTTAGGGTTTCTATTAGGTTAGTTTTAAGGGCTAAGGTTAGTTTTAGGGTTAAGGTTGGGTTAGGGTTAGGATTAGGGTTAGGGTACGACTTAGGGCTAGGGTTAGGGCTAGGGTTAGGGTTAGGGTTAGGGTTAGGGTTTAGGGTTATGGTTAGGGTTAGGGGTTAGGGGTTAGGGGTTAGGCTTAGGGTTAGCGTTACGGTTAGGGGTTAGGGGTTAGGGTTAGGGCTAAGGTTAGGGTTAGGGTTAGGGTTAGGGTTAGGGCTAGGGTTAGGGTTAGGGTTAGGGTTACGGCTAGGGTTAGGGTTAGGGTTAGGTTAGGCTTAGGGTTAGGAGTTAGGGTTAGGGTTTCTATTAGGTTAGTTTTAAGGGCTAAGGTTAGTTTTAGGGTTAAGGTTGGGTTAGGGTTAGGATTAGGGTTAGGGTACGACTTAGGGCTAGGGTTAGGGCTAGGGTTAGGGTTAGGGTTAGGGTTAGGGTTTAGGGTTATGGTTAGGGTTAGGGGTTAGGGGTTAGGGGTTAGGCTTAGGGTTAGCGTTACGGTTAGGGGTTAGGGGTTAGGGTTAGGGCTAAGGTTAGGGTTAGGGTTAGGGTTAGGGTTAGGGCTAGGGTTAGGGTTAGGGTTAGGGTTACGGCTAGGGTTAGGGTTAGGGTTAGGTTAGGCTTAGGGTTAGGAGTTAGGGTTAGGGTTTCTATTAGGTTAGTTTTAAGGGCTAAGGTTAGTTTTAGGGTTAAGGTTGGGTTAGGGTTAGGATTAGGGTTAGGGTACGACTTAGGGCTAGGGTTAGGGCTAGGGTTAGGGTTAGGGTTAGGGTTAGGGTTTAGGGTTATGGTTAGGGTTAGGGGTTAGGGGTTAGGGGTTAGGCTTAGGGTTAGCGTTACGGTTAGGGGTTAGGGGTTAGGGTTAGGGCTAAGGTTAGGGTTAGGGTTAGGGTTAGGGTTAGGGCTAGGGTTAGGGTTAGGGTTAGGGTTACGGCTAGGGTTAGGGTTAGGGTTAGGTTAGGCTTAGGGTTAGGAGTTAGGGTTAGGGTTTCTATTAGGTTAGTTTTAAGGGCTAAGGTTAGTTTTAGGGTTAAGGTTGGGTTAGGGTTAGGATTAGGGTTAGGGTACGACTTAGGGCTAGGGTTAGGGCTAGGGTTAGGGTTAGGGTTAGGGTTAGGGTTTAGGGTTATGGTTAGGGTTAGGGGTTAGGGGTTAGGGGTTAGGCTTAGGGTTAGCGTTACGGTTAGGGGTTAGGGGTTAGGGTTAGGGCTAAGGTTAGGGTTAGGGTTAGGGTTAGGGTTAGGGCTAGGGTTAGGGTTAGGGTTAGGGTTACGGCTAGGGTTAGGGTTAGGGTTAGGTTAGGCTTAGGGTTAGGAGTTAGGGTTAGGGTTTCTATTAGGTTAGTTTTAAGGGCTAAGGTTAGTTTTAGGGTTAAGGTTGGGTTAGGGTTAGGATTAGGGTTAGGGTACGACTTAGGGCTAGGGTTAGGGCTAGGGTTAGGGTTAGGGTTAGGGTTAGGGTTTAGGGTTATGGTTAGGGTTAGGGGTTAGGGGTTAGGGGTTAGGCTTAGGGTTAGCGTTACGGTTAGGGGTTAGGGGTTAGGGTTAGGGCTAAGGTTAGGGTTAGGGTTAGGGTTAGGGTTAGGGCTAGGGTTAGGGTTAGGGTTAGGGTTACGGCTAGGGTTAGGGTTAGGGTTAGGTTAGGCTTAGGGTTAGGAGTTAGGGTTAGGGTTTCTATTAGGTTAGTTTTAAGGGCTAAGGTTAGTTTTAGGGTTAAGGTTGGGTTAGGGTTAGGATTAGGGTTAGGGTACGACTTAGGGCTAGGGTTAGGGCTAGGGTTAGGGTTAGGGTTAGGGTTAGGGTTTAGGGTTATGGTTAGGGTTAGGGGTTAGGGGTTAGGGGTTAGGCTTAGGGTTAGCGTTACGGTTAGGGGTTAGGGGTTAGGGTTAGGGCTAAGGTTAGGGTTAGGGTTAGGGTTAGGGTTAGGGCTAGGGTTAGGGTTAGGGTTAGGGTTACGGCTAGGGTTAGGGTTAGGGTTAGGTTAGGCTTAGGGTTAGGAGTTAGGGTTAGGGTTTCTATTAGGTTAGTTTTAAGGGCTAAGGTTAGTTTTAGGGTTAAGGTTGGGTTAGGGTTAGGATTAGGGTTAGGGTACGACTTAGGGCTAGGGTTAGGGCTAGGGTTAGGGTTAGGGTTAGGGTTAGGGTTTAGGGTTATGGTTAGGGTTAGGGGTTAGGGGTTAGGGGTTAGGCTTAGGGTTAGCGTTACGGTTAGGGGTTAGGGGTTAGGGTTAGGGCTAAGGTTAGGGTTAGGGTTAGGGTTAGGGTTAGGGCTAGGGTTAGGGTTAGGGTTAGGGTTACGGCTAGGGTTAGGGTTAGGGTTAGGTTAGGCTTAGGGTTAGGAGTTAGGGTTAGGGTTTCTATTAGGTTAGTTTTAAGGGCTAAGGTTAGTTTTAGGGTTAAGGTTGGGTTAGGGTTAGGATTAGGGTTAGGGTACGACTTAGGGCTAGGGTTAGGGCTAGGGTTAGGGTTAGGGTTAGGGTTAGGGTTTAGGGTTATGGTTAGGGTTAGGGGTTAGGGGTTAGGGGTTAGGCTTAGGGTTAGCGTTACGGTTAGGGGTTAGGGGTTAGGGTTAGGGCTAAGGTTAGGGTTAGGGTTAGGGTTAGGGTTAGGGCTAGGGTTAGGGTTAGGGTTAGGGTTACGGCTAGGGTTAGGGTTAGGGTTAGGTTAGGCTTAGGGTTAGGAGTTAGGGTTAGGGTTTCTATTAGGTTAGTTTTAAGGGCTAAGGTTAGTTTTAGGGTTAAGGTTGGGTTAGGGTTAGGATTAGGGTTAGGGTACGACTTAGGGCTAGGGTTAGGGCTAGGGTTAGGGTTAGGGTTAGGGTTAGGGTTTAGGGTTATGGTTAGGGTTAGGGGTTAGGGGTTAGGGGTTAGGCTTAGGGTTAGCGTTACGGTTAGGGGTTAGGGGTTAGGGTTAGGGCTAAGGTTAGGGTTAGGGTTAGGGTTAGGGTTAGGGCTAGGGTTAGGGTTAGGGTTAGGGTTACGGCTAGGGTTAGGGTTAGGGTTAGGTTAGGCTTAGGGTTAGGAGTTAGGGTTAGGGTTTCTATTAGGTTAGTTTTAAGGGCTAAGGTTAGTTTTAGGGTTAAGGTTGGGTTAGGGTTAGGATTAGGGTTAGGGTACGACTTAGGGCTAGGGTTAGGGCTAGGGTTAGGGTTAGGGTTAGGGTTAGGGTTTAGGGTTATGGTTAGGGTTAGGGGTTAGGGGTTAGGGGTTAGGCTTAGGGTTAGCGTTACGGTTAGGGGTTAGGGGTTAGGGTTAGGGCTAAGGTTAGGGTTAGGGTTAGGGTTAGGGTTAGGGCTAGGGTTAGGGTTAGGGTTAGGGTTACGGCTAGGGTTAGGGTTAGGGTTAGGTTAGGCTTAGGGTTAGGAGTTAGGGTTAGGGTTTCTATTAGGTTAGTTTTAAGGGCTAAGGTTAGTTTTAGGGTTAAGGTTGGGTTAGGGTTAGGATTAGGGTTAGGGTACGACTTAGGGCTAGGGTTAGGGCTAGGGTTAGGGTTAGGGTTAGGGTTAGGGTTTAGGGTTATGGTTAGGGTTAGGGGTTAGGGGTTAGGGGTTAGGCTTAGGGTTAGCGTTACGGTTAGGGGTTAGGGGTTAGGGTTAGGGCTAAGGTTAGGGTTAGGGTTAGGGTTAGGGTTAGGGCTAGGGTTAGGGTTAGGGTTAGGGTTACGGCTAGGGTTAGGGTTAGGGTTAGGTTAGGCTTAGGGTTAGGAGTTAGGGTTAGGGTTTCTATTAGGTTAGTTTTAAGGGCTAAGGTTAGTTTTAGGGTTAAGGTTGGGTTAGGGTTAGGATTAGGGTTAGGGTACGACTTAGGGCTAGGGTTAGGGCTAGGGTTAGGGTTAGGGTTAGGGTTAGGGTTTAGGGTTATGGTTAGGGTTAGGGGTTAGGGGTTAGGGGTTAGGCTTAGGGTTAGCGTTACGGTTAGGGGTTAGGGGTTAGGGTTAGGGCTAAGGTTAGGGTTAGGGTTAGGGTTAGGGTTAGGGCTAGGGTTAGGGTTAGGGTTAGGGTTACGGCTAGGGTTAGGGTTAGGGTTAGGTTAGGCTTAGGGTTAGGAGTTAGGGTTAGGGTTTCTATTAGGTTAGTTTTAAGGGCTAAGGTTAGTTTTAGGGTTAAGGTTGGGTTAGGGTTAGGATTAGGGTTAGGGTACGACTTAGGGCTAGGGTTAGGGCTAGGGTTAGGGTTAGGGTTAGGGTTAGGGTTTAGGGTTATGGTTAGGGTTAGGGGTTAGGGGTTAGGGGTTAGGCTTAGGGTTAGCGTTACGGTTAGGGGTTAGGGGTTAGGGTTAGGGCTAAGGTTAGGGTTAGGGTTAGGGTTAGGGTTAGGGCTAGGGTTAGGGTTAGGGTTAGGGTTACGGCTAGGGTTAGGGTTAGGGTTAGGTTAGGCTTAGGGTTAGGAGTTAGGGTTAGGGTTTCTATTAGGTTAGTTTTAAGGGCTAAGGTTAGTTTTAGGGTTAAGGTTGGGTTAGGGTTAGGATTAGGGTTAGGGTACGACTTAGGGCTAGGGTTAGGGCTAGGGTTAGGGTTAGGGTTAGGGTTAGGGTTTAGGGTTATGGTTAGGGTTAGGGGTTAGGGGTTAGGGGTTAGGCTTAGGGTTAGCGTTACGGTTAGGGGTTAGGGGTTAGGGTTAGGGCTAAGGTTAGGGTTAGGGTTAGGGTTAGGGTTAGGGCTAGGGTTAGGGTTAGGGTTAGGGTTACGGCTAGGGTTAGGGTTAGGGTTAGGTTAGGCTTAGGGTTAGGAGTTAGGGTTAGGGTTTCTATTAGGTTAGTTTTAAGGGCTAAGGTTAGTTTTAGGGTTAAGGTTGGGTTAGGGTTAGGATTAGGGTTAGGGTACGACTTAGGGCTAGGGTTAGGGCTAGGGTTAGGGTTAGGGTTAGGGTTAGGGTTTAGGGTTATGGTTAGGGTTAGGGGTTAGGGGTTAGGGGTTAGGCTTAGGGTTAGCGTTACGGTTAGGGGTTAGGGGTTAGGGTTAGGGCTAAGGTTAGGGTTAGGGTTAGGGTTAGGGTTAGGGCTAGGGTTAGGGTTAGGGTTAGGGTTACGGCTAGGGTTAGGGTTAGGGTTAGGTTAGGCTTAGGGTTAGGAGTTAGGGTTAGGGTTTCTATTAGGTTAGTTTTAAGGGCTAAGGTTAGTTTTAGGGTTAAGGTTGGGTTAGGGTTAGGATTAGGGTTAGGGTACGACTTAGGGCTAGGGTTAGGGCTAGGGTTAGGGTTAGGGTTAGGGTTAGGGTTTAGGGTTATGGTTAGGGTTAGGGGTTAGGGGTTAGGGGTTAGGCTTAGGGTTAGCGTTACGGTTAGGGGTTAGGGGTTAGGGTTAGGGCTAAGGTTAGGGTTAGGGTTAGGGTTAGGGTTAGGGCTAGGGTTAGGGTTAGGGTTAGGGTTACGGCTAGGGTTAGGGTTAGGGTTAGGTTAGGCTTAGGGTTAGGAGTTAGGGTTAGGGTTTCTATTAGGTTAGTTTTAAGGGCTAAGGTTAGTTTTAGGGTTAAGGTTGGGTTAGGGTTAGGATTAGGGTTAGGGTACGACTTAGGGCTAGGGTTAGGGCTAGGGTTAGGGTTAGGGTTAGGGTTAGGGTTTAGGGTTATGGTTAGGGTTAGGGGTTAGGGGTTAGGGGTTAGGCTTAGGGTTAGCGTTACGGTTAGGGGTTAGGGGTTAGGGTTAGGGCTAAGGTTAGGGTTAGGGTTAGGGTTAGGGTTAGGGCTAGGGTTAGGGTTAGGGTTAGGGTTACGGCTAGGGTTAGGGTTAGGGTTAGGTTAGGCTTAGGGTTAGGAGTTAGGGTTAGGGTTTCTATTAGGTTAGTTTTAAGGGCTAAGGTTAGTTTTAGGGTTAAGGTTGGGTTAGGGTTAGGATTAGGGTTAGGGTACGACTTAGGGCTAGGGTTAGGGCTAGGGTTAGGGTTAGGGTTAGGGTTAGGGTTTAGGGTTATGGTTAGGGTTAGGGGTTAGGGGTTAGGGGTTAGGCTTAGGGTTAGCGTTACGGTTAGGGGTTAGGGGTTAGGGTTAGGGCTAAGGTTAGGGTTAGGGTTAGGGTTAGGGTTAGGGCTAGGGTTAGGGTTAGGGTTAGGGTTACGGCTAGGGTTAGGGTTAGGGTTAGGTTAGGCTTAGGGTTAGGAGTTAGGGTTAGGGTTTCTATTAGGTTAGTTTTAAGGGCTAAGGTTAGTTTTAGGGTTAAGGTTGGGTTAGGGTTAGGATTAGGGTTAGGGTACGACTTAGGGCTAGGGTTAGGGCTAGGGTTAGGGTTAGGGTTAGGGTTAGGGTTTAGGGTTATGGTTAGGGTTAGGGGTTAGGGGTTAGGGGTTAGGCTTAGGGTTAGCGTTACGGTTAGGGGTTAGGGGTTAGGGTTAGGGCTAAGGTTAGGGTTAGGGTTAGGGTTAGGGTTAGGGCTAGGGTTAGGGTTAGGGTTAGGGTTACGGCTAGGGTTAGGGTTAGGGTTAGGTTAGGCTTAGGGTTAGGAGTTAGGGTTAGGGTTTCTATTAGGTTAGTTTTAAGGGCTAAGGTTAGTTTTAGGGTTAAGGTTGGGTTAGGGTTAGGATTAGGGTTAGGGTACGACTTAGGGCTAGGGTTAGGGCTAGGGTTAGGGTTAGGGTTAGGGTTAGGGTTTAGGGTTATGGTTAGGGTTAGGGGTTAGGGGTTAGGGGTTAGGCTTAGGGTTAGCGTTACGGTTAGGGGTTAGGGGTTAGGGTTAGGGCTAAGGTTAGGGTTAGGGTTAGGGTTAGGGTTAGGGCTAGGGTTAGGGTTAGGGTTAGGGTTACGGCTAGGGTTAGGGTTAGGGTTAGGTTAGGCTTAGGGTTAGGAGTTAGGGTTAGGGTTTCTATTAGGTTAGTTTTAAGGGCTAAGGTTAGTTTTAGGGTTAAGGTTGGGTTAGGGTTAGGATTAGGGTTAGGGTACGACTTAGGGCTAGGGTTAGGGCTAGGGTTAGGGTTAGGGTTAGGGTTAGGGTTTAGGGTTATGGTTAGGGTTAGGGGTTAGGGGTTAGGGGTTAGGCTTAGGGTTAGCGTTACGGTTAGGGGTTAGGGGTTAGGGTTAGGGCTAAGGTTAGGGTTAGGGTTAGGGTTAGGGTTAGGGCTAGGGTTAGGGTTAGGGTTAGGGTTACGGCTAGGGTTAGGGTTAGGGTTAGGTTAGGCTTAGGGTTAGGAGTTAGGGTTAGGGTTTCTATTAGGTTAGTTTTAAGGGCTAAGGTTAGTTTTAGGGTTAAGGTTGGGTTAGGGTTAGGATTAGGGTTAGGGTACGACTTAGGGCTAGGGTTAGGGCTAGGGTTAGGGTTAGGGTTAGGGTTAGGGTTTAGGGTTATGGTTAGGGTTAGGGGTTAGGGGTTAGGGGTTAGGCTTAGGGTTAGCGTTACGGTTAGGGGTTAGGGGTTAGGGTTAGGGCTAAGGTTAGGGTTAGGGTTAGGGTTAGGGTTAGGGCTAGGGTTAGGGTTAGGGTTAGGGTTACGGCTAGGGTTAGGGTTAGGGTTAGGTTAGGCTTAGGGTTAGGAGTTAGGGTTAGGGTTTCTATTAGGTTAGTTTTAAGGGCTAAGGTTAGTTTTAGGGTTAAGGTTGGGTTAGGGTTAGGATTAGGGTTAGGGTACGACTTAGGGCTAGGGTTAGGGCTAGGGTTAGGGTTAGGGTTAGGGTTAGGGTTTAGGGTTATGGTTAGGGTTAGGGGTTAGGGGTTAGGGGTTAGGCTTAGGGTTAGCGTTACGGTTAGGGGTTAGGGGTTAGGGTTAGGGCTAAGGTTAGGGTTAGGGTTAGGGTTAGGGTTAGGGCTAGGGTTAGGGTTAGGGTTAGGGTTACGGCTAGGGTTAGGGTTAGGGTTAGGTTAGGCTTAGGGTTAGGAGTTAGGGTTAGGGTTTCTATTAGGTTAGTTTTAAGGGCTAAGGTTAGTTTTAGGGTTAAGGTTGGGTTAGGGTTAGGATTAGGGTTAGGGTACGACTTAGGGCTAGGGTTAGGGCTAGGGTTAGGGTTAGGGTTAGGGTTAGGGTTTAGGGTTATGGTTAGGGTTAGGGGTTAGGGGTTAGGGGTTAGGCTTAGGGTTAGCGTTACGGTTAGGGGTTAGGGGTTAGGGTTAGGGCTAAGGTTAGGGTTAGGGTTAGGGTTAGGGTTAGGGCTAGGGTTAGGGTTAGGGTTAGGGTTACGGCTAGGGTTAGGGTTAGGGTTAGGTTAGGCTTAGGGTTAGGAGTTAGGGTTAGGGTTTCTATTAGGTTAGTTTTAAGGGCTAAGGTTAGTTTTAGGGTTAAGGTTGGGTTAGGGTTAGGATTAGGGTTAGGGTACGACTTAGGGCTAGGGTTAGGGCTAGGGTTAGGGTTAGGGTTAGGGTTAGGGTTTAGGGTTATGGTTAGGGTTAGGGGTTAGGGGTTAGGGGTTAGGCTTAGGGTTAGCGTTACGGTTAGGGGTTAGGGGTTAGGGTTAGGGCTAAGGTTAGGGTTAGGGTTAGGGTTAGGGTTAGGGCTAGGGTTAGGGTTAGGGTTAGGGTTACGGCTAGGGTTAGGGTTAGGGTTAGGTTAGGCTTAGGGTTAGGAGTTAGGGTTAGGGTTTCTATTAGGTTAGTTTTAAGGGCTAAGGTTAGTTTTAGGGTTAAGGTTGGGTTAGGGTTAGGATTAGGGTTAGGGTACGACTTAGGGCTAGGGTTAGGGCTAGGGTTAGGGTTAGGGTTAGGGTTAGGGTTTAGGGTTATGGTTAGGGTTAGGGGTTAGGGGTTAGGGGTTAGGCTTAGGGTTAGCGTTACGGTTAGGGGTTAGGGGTTAGGGTTAGGGCTAAGGTTAGGGTTAGGGTTAGGGTTAGGGTTAGGGCTAGGGTTAGGGTTAGGGTTAGGGTTACGGCTAGGGTTAGGGTTAGGGTTAGGTTAGGCTTAGGGTTAGGAGTTAGGGTTAGGGTTTCTATTAGGTTAGTTTTAAGGGCTAAGGTTAGTTTTAGGGTTAAGGTTGGGTTAGGGTTAGGATTAGGGTTAGGGTACGACTTAGGGCTAGGGTTAGGGCTAGGGTTAGGGTTAGGGTTAGGGTTAGGGTTTAGGGTTATGGTTAGGGTTAGGGGTTAGGGGTTAGGGGTTAGGCTTAGGGTTAGCGTTACGGTTAGGGGTTAGGGGTTAGGGTTAGGGCTAAGGTTAGGGTTAGGGTTAGGGTTAGGGTTAGGGCTAGGGTTAGGGTTAGGGTTAGGGTTACGGCTAGGGTTAGGGTTAGGGTTAGGTTAGGCTTAGGGTTAGGAGTTAGGGTTAGGGTTTCTATTAGGTTAGTTTTAAGGGCTAAGGTTAGTTTTAGGGTTAAGGTTGGGTTAGGGTTAGGATTAGGGTTAGGGTACGACTTAGGGCTAGGGTTAGGGCTAGGGTTAGGGTTAGGGTTAGGGTTAGGGTTTAGGGTTATGGTTAGGGTTAGGGGTTAGGGGTTAGGGGTTAGGCTTAGGGTTAGCGTTACGGTTAGGGGTTAGGGGTTAGGGTTAGGGCTAAGGTTAGGGTTAGGGTTAGGGTTAGGGTTAGGGCTAGGGTTAGGGTTAGGGTTAGGGTTACGGCTAGGGTTAGGGTTAGGGTTAGGTTAGGCTTAGGGTTAGGAGTTAGGGTTAGGGTTTCTATTAGGTTAGTTTTAAGGGCTAAGGTTAGTTTTAGGGTTAAGGTTGGGTTAGGGTTAGGATTAGGGTTAGGGTACGACTTAGGGCTAGGGTTAGGGCTAGGGTTAGGGTTAGGGTTAGGGTTAGGGTTTAGGGTTATGGTTAGGGTTAGGGGTTAGGGGTTAGGGGTTAGGCTTAGGGTTAGCGTTACGGTTAGGGGTTAGGGGTTAGGGTTAGGGCTAAGGTTAGGGTTAGGTTAGGGGTTAGGGTTAGGGCTAAGGTTAGGGTTAGGGTTAGGGTTAGGGTTAGGGCTAGGGTTAGGGTTAGGGTTAGGGTTACGGCTAGGGTTAGGGTTAGGGTTAGGTTAGGCTTAGGGTTAGGAGTTAGGGTTAGGGTTTCTATTAGGTTAGTTTTAAGGGCTAAGGTTAGTTTTAGGGTTAAGGTTGGGTTAGGGTTAGGATTAGGGTTAGGGTACGACTTAGGGCTAGGGTTAGGGCTAGGGTTAGGGTTAGGGTTAGGGTTAGGGTTTAGGGTTATGGTTAGGGTTAGGGGTTAGGGGTTAGGGGTTAGGCTTAGGGTTAGCGTTACGGTTAGGGGTTAGGGGTTAGGGTTAGGGCTAAGGTTAGGGTTAGGGTTACGGTTAGGGTTAGGGCTAGGGTTAGGGTTAGGGTTAGGGTTAGGGTTAGGGTTAGGTTAGGCTTAGGGTTAGGAGTTAGGGTTAGGGTTTCTATTAGGTTAGTTTTAAGGGCTAAGGTTAGTTTTAGGGTTAAGGTTGGGTTAGGGTTAGGATTAGGGTTAGGGTACGACTTAGGGCTAGGGTTAGGGCTAGGGTTAGGGTTAGGGTTTAGGGTTATGGTTAGGGTTAGGGGTTAGGGGTTAGGGGTTAGGCTTAGGGTTAGCGTTACGGTTAGGGGTTAGGGGTTAGGGTTAGGGCTAAGGTTAGGGTTAGGGTTAGGGTTAGGGTTAGGGCTAGGGTTAGGGTTAGGGTTAGGGTTACGGCTAGGGTTAGGGTTAGGGTTAGGTTAGGCTTAGGGTTAGGAGTTAGGGTTAGGGTTTCTATTAGGTTAGTTTTAAGGGCTAAGGTTAGTTTTAGGGTTAAGGTTGGGTTAGGGTTAGGATTAGGGTTAGGGTACGACTTAGGGCTAGGGTTAGGGCTAGGGTTAGGGTTAGGGTTAGGGTTAGGGTTTAGGGTTATGGTTAGGGTTAGGGGTTAGGGGTTAGGGGTTAGGCTTAGGGTTAGCGTTACGGTTAGGGGTTAGGGGTTAGGGTTAGGGCTAAGGTTAGGGTTAGGGTTAGGGTTAGGGTTAGGGCTAGGGTTAGGGTTAGGGTTAGGGTTACGGCTAGGGTTAGGGTTAGGGTTACGTTAGGCTTAGAGTTAGGAGTTAGGGTTAGGGTTTCTATTAGGTTAGTTTTAAGGGCTAAGGTTAGTTTTAGGGTTAAGGTTGGGTTAGGGTTAGGATTAGGGTTAGGGTACGACTTAGGGCTAGGGTTAGGGCTAGGGTTAGGGTTAGGGTTTAGGGTTATGGTTAGGGTTAGGGGTTAGGGGTTAGGGGTTAGGCTTAGGGTTAGCGTTACGGTTAGGGGTTAGGGGTTAGGGTTAGGGCTAAGGTTAGGGTTAGGGTTAGGGTTAGGGTTAGGGCTAGGGTTAGGGTTAGGGTTAGGGTTACGGCTAGGGTTAGGGTTAGGGTTAGGTTAGGCTTAGGGTTAGGATTTAGGGTTAGGGTTTCTATTAGGTTAGTTTTAAGGGCTAAGGTTAGTTTTAGGGTTAAGGTTGGGTTAGGGTTAGGATTAGGGTTAGGGTACGACTTAGGGCTAGGGTTAGGGCTAGGGTTAGGGTTAGGGTTAGGGTTAGGGTTTAGGGTTATGGTTAGGGTTAGGGGTTAGGGGTTAGGGGTTAGGCTTAGGGTTAGCGTTACGGTTAGGGGTTAGGGGTTAGGGTTAGGGCTAAGGTTAGGGTTAGGGTTAGGGTTAGGGTTAGGGCTAGGGTTAGGGTTAGGGTTAGGGTTACGGCTAGGGTTAGGGTTAGGGTTAGGTTAGGCTTAGGGTTAGGAGTTAGGGTTAGGGTTTCTATTAGGTTAGTTTTAAGGGCTAAGGTTAGTTTTAGGGTTAAGGTTGGGTTAGGGTTAGGATTAGGGTTAGGGTACGACTTAGGGCTAGGGTTAGGGCTAGGGTTAGGGTTAGGGTTAGGGTTAGGGTTTAGGGTTATGGTTAGGGTTAGGGGTTAGGGGTTAGGGGTTAGGCTTAGGGTTAGCGTTACGGTTAGGGGTTAGGGGTTAGGGTTAGGGCTAAGGTTAGGGTTAGGGTTAGGGTTAGGGTTAGGGCTAGGGTTAGGGTTAGGGTTAGGGTTACGGCTAGGGTTAGGGTTAGGGTTAGGTTAGGCTTAGGGTTAGGAGTTAGGGTTAGGGTTTCTATTAGGTTAGTTTTAAGGGCTAAGGTTAGTTTTAGGGTTAAGGTTGGGTTAGGGTTAGGATTAGGGTTAGGGTACGACTTAGGGCTAGGGTTAGGGCTAGGGTTAGGGTTAGGGTTAGGGTTAGGGTTTAGGGTTATGGTTAGGGTTAGGGGTTAGGGGTTAGGGGTTAGGCTTAGGGTTAGCGTTACGGTTAGGGGTTAGGGGTTAGGGTTAGGGCTAAGGTTAGGGTTAGGGTTAGGGTTAGGGTTAGGGCTAGGGTTAGGGTTAGGGTTAGGGTTACGGCTAGGGTTAGGGTTAGGGTTAGGTTAGGCTTAGGGTTAGGAGTTAGGGTTAGGGTTTCTGTTAGGTTAGTTTTAAGGGCTAAGGTTAGTTTTAGGGTTAAGGTTGGGTTAGGGTTAGGATTAGGGTTAGGGTACGACTTAGGGCTAGGGTTAGGGCTAGGGTTAGGGTTAGGGTTAGGGTTAGGGTTTAGGGTTATGGTTAGGGTTAGGGGTTAGGGGTTAGGGGTTAGGCTTAGGGTTAGCGTTACGGTTAGGGGTTAGGGGTTAGGGTTAGGGCTAAGGTTAGGGTTAGGGTTAGGGTTAGGGCTAGGGTTAGGGTTAGGGTTAGGGTTACGGCTAGGGTTAGGGTTAGGGTTAGGTTAGGCTTAGGGTTAGGAGTTAGGGTTAGGGTTTCTATTAGGTTAGTTTTAAGGGCTAAGGTTAGTTTTAGGGTTAAGGTTGGGTTAGGGTTAGGATTAGGGTTAGGGTACGACTTAGGGCTAGGGTTAGGGCTAGGGTTAGGGTTAGGGTTAGGGTTAGGGTTTAGGGTTATGGTTAGGGTTAGGGGTTAGGGGTTAGGGGTTAGGCTTAGGGTTAGCGTTACGGTTAGGGGTTAGGGGTTAGGGTTAGGGCTAAGGTTAGGGTTAGGGTTAGGGTTAGGGTTAGGGCTAGGGTTAGGGTTAGGGTTAGGGTTACGGCTAGGGTTAGGGTTAGGGTTAGGTTAGGCTTAGGGTTAGGAGTTAGGGTTAGGGTTTCTATTAGGTTAGTTTTAAGGGCTAAGGTTAGTTTTAGGGTTAAGGTTGGGTTAGGGTTAGGATTAGGGTTAGGGTACGACTTAGGGCTAGGGTTAGGGCTAGGGTTAGGGTTAGGGTTAGGGTTAGGGTTTAGGGTTAGGGTTAGGGTTAGGGGTTAGGGGTTAGGGGTTAGGCTTAGGGTTAGCGTTACGGTTAGGGGTTAGGGGTTAGGGTTAGGGCTAAGGTTAGGGTTAGGGTTAGGGTTAGGGTTAGGGCTAGGGTTAGGGTTAGGGTTACGGCTAGGGTTAGGGTTAGGGTTAGGTTAGGCTTAGGGTTAGGAGTTAGGGTTAGGGTTTCTATTAGGTTAGTTTTAAGGGCTAAGGTTAGTTTTAGGGTTAAGGTTGGGTTAGGGTTAGGATTAGGGTTAGGGTACGACTTAGGGCTAGGGTTAGGGCTAGGGTTAGGGTTAGGGTTAGGGTTAGGGTTTAGGGTTATGGTTAGGGTTAGGGGTTAGGGGTTAGGGGTTAGGCTTAGGGTTAGCGTTACGGTTAGGGGTTAGGGGTTAGGGTTAGGGCTAAGGTTAGGGTTAGGGTTAGGGTTAGGGTTAGGGCTAGGGTTAGGGTTAGGGTTAGGGTTACGGCTAGGGTTAGGGTTAGGGTTAGGTTAGGCTTAGGGTTAGGAGTTAGGGTTAGGGTTTCTATTAGGTTAGTTTTAAGGGCTAAGGTTAGTTTTAGGGTTAAGGTTGGGTTAGGGTTAGGATTAGGGTTAGGGTACGACTTAGGGCTAGGGTTAGGGCTAGGGTTAGGGTTAGGGTTAGGGTTAGGGTTTAGGGTTATGGTTAGGGTTAGGGGTTAGGGGTTAGGGGTTAGGCTTAGGGTTAGCGTTACGGTTAGGGGTTAGGGGTTAGGGTTAGGGCTAAGGTTAGGGTTAGGGTTAGGGTTAGGGTTAGGGCTAGGGTTAGGGTTAGGGTTAGGGTTACGGCTAGGGTTAGGGTTAGGGTTAGGTTAGGCTTAGGGTTAGGGTTAGGGTTTCTATTAGGTTAGTTTTAAGGGCTAAGGTTAGTTTTAGGGTTAAGGTTGGGTTAGGGTTAGGATTAGGGTTAGGGTACGACTTAGGGCTAGGGTTAGGGCTAGGGTTAGGGTTAGGGTTAGGGTTAGGGTTTAGGGTTATGGTTAGGGTTAGGGGTTAGGGGTTAGGGGTTAGGCTTAGGGTTAGCGTTACGGTTAGGGGTTAGGGGTTAGGGTTAGGGCTCAGGTTAGGGTTAGGGTTAGGGTTAGGGTTAGGGCTAGGGTTAGGGTTAGGGTTAGGGTTACGGCTAGGGTTAGGGTTAGGGTTAGGTTAGGCTTAGGGTTAGGAGTTAGGGTTAGGGTTTCTATTAGGTTAGTTTTAAGGGCTAAGGTTAGTTTTAGGGTTAAGGTTGGGTTAGGGTTAGGATTAGGGTTAGGGTACGACTTAGGGCTAGGGTTAGGGCTAGGGTTAGGGTTAGGGTTAGGGTTAGGGTTTAGGGTTATGGTTAGGGTTAGGGGTTAGGGCTTAGGGGTTAGGCTTAGGGTTAGCGTTACGGTTAGGGGTTAGGGGTTAGGGTTAGGGCTAAGGTTAGGGTTAGGGTTAGGGTTAGGGTTAGGGCTAGGGTTAGGGTTAGGGTTAGGGTTACGGCTAGGGTTAGGGTTAGGGTTAGGTTAGGCTTAGGGTTAGGAGTTAGGGTTAGGGTTTCTATTAGGTTAGTTTTAAGGGCTAAGGTTAGTTTTAGGGTTAAGGTTGGGTTAGGGTTAGGATTAGGGTTAGGGTACGACTTAGGGCTAGGGTTAGGGCTAGGGTTAGGGTTAGGGTTAGGGTTAGGGTTTAGGGTTATGGTTAGGGTTAGGGGTTAGGGGTTAGGGGTTAGGCTTAGGGTTAGCGTTACGGTTAGGGGTTAGGGGTTAGGGTTAGGGCTAAGGTTAGGGTTAGGGTTAGGGTTAGGGTTAGGGCTAGGGTTAGGGTTAGGGTTAGGTTAGGCTTAGGGTTAGGAGTTAGGGTTAGGGTTTCTATTAGGTTAGTTTTAAGGGCTAAGGTTAGTTTTAGGGTTAAGGTTGGGTTAGGGTTAGGATTAGGGTTAGGGTACGACTTAGGGCTAGGGTTAGGGCTAGGGTTAGGGTTAGGGTTAGGGTTAGGGTTTAGGGTTAGGGTTAGGGTTAGGGGTTAGGGCTTAGGGGTTAGGCTTAGGGTTAGCGTTACGGTTAGGGGTTAGGGGTTAGGGTTAGGGCTAAGGTTAGGGTTAGGGTTAGGGTTAGGGTTAGGGCTAGGGTTAGGGTTAGGGTTAGGGTTACGGCTAGGGTTAGGGTTAGGGTTAGGTTAGGCTTAGGGTTAGGAGTTAGGGTTAGGGTTTCTATTAGGTTAGTTTTAAGGGCTAAGGTTAGTTTTAGGGTTAAGGTTGGGTTAGGGTTAGGATTAGGGTTAGGGTACGACTTAGGGCTAGGGTTAGGGCTAGGGTTAGGGTTAGGGTTAGGGTTAGGGTTTAGGGTTATGGTTAGGGTTAGGGGTTAGGGGTTAGGGGTTAGGCTTAGGGTTAGCGTTACGGTTAGGGGTTAGGGGTTAGGGTTAGGGCTAAGGTTAGGGTTAGGGTTAGGGTTAGGGTTAGGGCTAGGGTTAGGGTTAGGGTTAGGGTTACGGCTAGGGTTAGGGTTAGGGTTAGGTTAGGCTTAGGGTTAGGAGTTAGGGTTAGGGTTTCTATTAGGTTAGTTTTAAGGGCTAAGGTTAGTTTTAGGGTTAAGGTTGGGTTAGGGTTAGGATTAGGGTTAGGGTACGACTTAGGGCTAGGGTTAGGGCTAGGGTTAGGGTTAGGGTTAGGGTTAGGGTTTAGGGTTATGGTTAGGGTTAGGGGTTAGGGGTTAGGGGTTAGGCTTAGGGTTAGCGTTACGGTTAGGGGTTAGGGGTTAGGGTTAGGGCTAAGGTTAGGGTTAGGGTTAGGGTTAGGGTTAGGGCTAGGGTTAGGGTTAGGGTTAGGGTTACGGCTAGGGTTAGGGTTAGGGTTAGGTTAGGCTTAGGGTTAGGAGTTAGGGTTAGGGTTTCTATTAGGTTAGTTTTAAGGGCTAAGGTTAGTTTTAGGGTTAAGGTTGGGTTAGGGTTAGGATTAGGGTTAGGGTACGACTTAGGGCTAGGGTTAGGGCTAGGGTTAGGGTTAGGGTTAGGGTTAGGGTTTAGGGTTATGGTTAGGGTTAGGGGTTAGGGGTTAGGGGTTAGGCTTAGGGTTAGCGTTACGGTTAGGGGTTAGGGGTTAGGGTTAGGGCTAAGGTTAGGGTTAGGGTTAGGGTTAGGGTTAGGGCTAGGGTTAGGGTTAGGGTTAGGGTTACGGCTAGGGTTAGGGTTAGGGTTAGGTTAGGCTTAGGGTTAGGAGTTAGGGTTAGGGTTTCTATTAGGTTAGTTTTAAGGGCTAAGGTTAGTTTTAGGGTTAAGGTTGGGTTAGGGTTAGGATTAGGGTTAGGGTACGACTTAGGGCTAGGGTTAGGGCTAGGGTTAGGGTTAGGGTTAGGGTTAGGGTTTAGGGTTATGGTTAGGGTTAGGGGTTAGGGGTTAGGGGTTAGGCTTAGGGTTAGCGTTACGGTTAGGGGTTAGGGGTTAGGGTTAGGGCTAAGGTTAGGGTTAGGGTTAGGGTTAGGGTTAGGGCTAGGGTTAGGGTTAGGGTTAGGGTTACGGCTAGGGTTAGGGTTAGGGTTAGGTTAGGCTTAGGGTTAGGAGTTAGGGTTAGGGTTTCTATTAGGTTAGTTTTAAGGGCTAAGGTTAGTTTTAGGGTTAAGGTTGGGTTAGGGTTAGGATTAGGGTTAGGGTACGACTTAGGGCTAGGGTTAGGGCTAGGGTTAGGGTTAGGGTTAGGGTTAGGGTTTAGGGTTATGGTTAGGGTTAGGGGTTAGGGGTTAGGGGTTAGGCTTAGGGTTAGCGTTACGGTTAGGGGTTAGGGGTTAGGGTTAGGGCTAAGGTTAGGGTTAGGGTTAGGGTTAGGGTTAGGGCTAGGGTTAGGGTTAGGGTTAGGGTTAGGTTAGGCTTAGGGTTAGGAGTTAGGGTTAGGGTTTCTATTAGGTTAGTTTTAAGGGCTAAGGTTAGTTTTAGGGTTAAGGTTGGGTTAGGGTTAGGATTAGGGTTAGGGTACGACTTAGGGCTAGGGTTAGGGCTAGGGTTAGGGTTAGGGTTAGGGTTAGGGTTTAGGGTTATGGTTAGGGTTAGGGGTTAGGGGTTAGGGGTTAGGCTTAGGGTTAGCGTTACGGTTAGGGGTTAGGGGTTAGGGTTAGGGCTAAGGTTAGGGTTAGGGTTAGGGTTAGGGTTAGGGCTAGGGTTAGGGTTAGGGTTAGGGTTACGGCTAGGGTTAGGGTTAGGGTTAGGTTAGGCTTAGGGTTAGGAGTTAGGGTTAGGGTTTCTATTAGGTTAGTTTTAAGGGCTAAGGTTAGTTTTAGGGTTAAGGTTGGGTTAGGGTTAGGATTAGGGTTAGGGTACGACTTAGGGCTAGGGTTAGGGCTAGGGTTAGGGTTAGGGTTAGGGTTAGGGTTTAGGGTTATGGTTAGGGTTAGGGGTTAGGGGTTAGGGGTTAGGCTTAGGGTTAGCGTTACGGTTAGGGGTTAGGGGTTAGGGTTAGGGCTAAGGTTAGGGTTAGGGTTAGGGTTAGGGTTAGGGCTAGGGTTAGGGTTAGGGTTAGGGTTACGGCTAGGGTTAGGGTTAGGGTTAGGTTAGGCTTAGGGTTAGGAGTTAGGGTTAGGGTTTCTATTAGGTTAGTTTTAAGGGCTAAGGTTAGTTTTAGGGTTAAGGTTGGGTTAGGGTTAGGATTAGGGTTAGGGTACGACTTAGGGCTAGGGTTAGGGCTAGGGTTAGGGTTAGGGTTAGGGTTAGGGTTTAGGGTTATGGTTAGGGTTAGGGGTTAGGGGTTAGGGGTTAGGCTTAGGGTTAGCGTTACGGTTAGGGGTTAGGGGTTAGGGTTAGGGCTAAGGTTAGGGTTAGGGTTAGGGTTAGGGTTAGGGCTAGGGTTAGGGTTAGGGTTAGGGTTACGGCTAGGGTTAGGGTTAGGGTTAGGTTAGGCTTAGGGTTAGGAGTTAGGGTTAGGGTTTCTATTAGGTTAGTTTTAAGGGCTAAGGTTAGTTTTAGGGTTAAGGTTGGGTTAGGGTTAGGATTAGGGTTAGGGTACGACTTAGGGCTAGGGTTAGGGCTAGGGTTAGGGTTAGGGTTAGGGTTAGGGTTTAGGGTTATGGTTAGGGTTAGGGGTTAGGGGTTAGGGGTTAGGCTTAGGGTTAGCGTTACGGTTAGGGGTTAGGGGTTAGGGTTAGGGCTAAGGTTAGGGTTAGGGTTAGGGTTAGGGTTAGGGCTAGGGTTAGGGTTAGGGTTAGGGTTACGGCTAGGGTTAGGGTTAGGGTTAGGTTAGGCTTAGGGTTAGGAGTTAGGGTTAGGGTTTCTATTAGGTTAGTTTTAAGGGCTAAGGTTAGTTTTAGGGTTAAGGTTGGGTTAGGGTTAGGATTAGGGTTAGGGTACGACTTAGGGCTAGGGTTAGGGCTAGGGTTAGGGTTAGGGTTAGGGTTAGGGTTTAGGGTTATGGTTAGGGTTAGGGGTTAGGGGTTAGGGGTTAGGCTTAGGGTTAGCGTTACGGTTAGGGGTTAGGGGTTAGGGTTAGGGCTAAGGTTAGGGTTAGGGTTAGGGTTAGGGTTAGGGCTAGGGTTAGGGTTAGGGTTAGGGTTACGGCTAGGGTTAGGGTTAGGGTTAGGTTAGGCTTAGGGTTAGGAGTTAGGGTTAGGGTTTCTATTAGGTTAGTTTTAAGGGCTAAGGTTAGTTTTAGGGTTAAGGTTGGGTTAGGGTTAGGATTAGGGTTAGGGTACGACTTAGGGCTAGGGTTAGGGCTAGGGTTAGGGTTAGGGTTAGGGTTAGGGTTTAGGGTTATGGTTAGGGTTAGGGGTTAGGGGTTAGGGGTTAGGCTTAGGGTTAGCGTTACGGTTAGGGGTTAGGGGTTAGGGTTAGGGCTAAGGTTAGGGTTAGGGTTAGGGTTAGGGTTAGGGCTAGGGTTAGGGTTAGGGTTAGGGTTACGGCTAGGGTTAGGGTTAGGGTTAGGTTAGGCTTAGGGTTAGGAGTTAGGGTTAGGGTTTCTATTAGGTTAGTTTTAAGGGCTAAGGTTAGTTTTAGGGTTAAGGTTGGGTTAGGGTTAGGATTAGGGTTAGGGTACGACTTAGGGCTAGGGTTAGGGCTAGGGTTAGGGTTAGGGTTAGGGTTAGGGTTTAGGGTTATGGTTAGGGTTAGGGGTTAGGGGTTAGGGGTTAGGCTTAGGGTTAGCGTTACGGTTAGGGGTTAGGGGTTAGGGTTAGGGCTAAGGTTAGGGTTAGGGTTAGGGTTAGGGTTAGGGCTAGGGTTAGGGTTAGGGTTAGGGTTACGGCTAGGGTTAGGGTTAGGGTTAGGTTAGGCTTAGGGTTAGGAGTTAGGGTTAGGGTTTCTATTAGGTTAGTTTTAAGGGCTAAGGTTAGTTTTAGGGTTAAGGTTGGGTTAGGGTTAGGATTAGGGTTAGGGTACGACTTAGGGCTAGGGTTAGGGCTAGGGTTAGGGTTAGGGTTAGGGTTAGGGTTTAGGGTTATGGTTAGGGTTAGGGGTTAGGGGTTAGGGGTTAGGCTTAGGGTTAGCGTTACGGTTAGGGGTTAGGGGTTAGGGTTAGGGCTAAGGTTAGGGTTAGGGTTAGGGTTAGGGTTAGGGCTAGGGTTAGGGTTAGGGTTAGGGTTACGGCTAGGGTTAGGGTTAGGGTTAGGTTAGGCTTAGGGTTAGGAGTTAGGGTTAGGGTTTCTATTAGGTTAGTTTTAAGGGCTAAGGTTAGTTTTAGGGTTAAGGTTGGGTTAGGGTTAGGATTAGGGTTAGGGTACGACTTAGGGCTAGGGTTAGGGCTAGGGTTAGGGTTAGGGTTAGGGTTAGGGTTTAGGGTTATGGTTAGGGTTAGGGGTTAGGGGTTAGGGGTTAGGCTTAGGGTTAGCGTTACGGTTAGGGGTTAGGGGTTAGGGTTAGGGCTAAGGTTAGGGTTAGGGTTAGGGTTAGGGTTAGGGCTAGGGTTAGGGTTAGGGTTAGGGTTACGGCTAGGGTTAGGGTTAGGGTTAGGTTAGGCTTAGGGTTAGGAGTTAGGGTTAGGGTTTCTATTAGGTTAGTTTTAAGGGCTAAGGTTAGTTTTAGGGTTAAGGTTGGGTTAGGGTTAGGATTAGGGTTAGGGTACGACTTAGGGCTAGGGTTAGGGCTAGGGTTAGGGTTAGGGTTAGGGTTAGGGTTTAGGGTTATGGTTAGGGTTAGGGGTTAGGGGTTAGGGGTTAGGCTTAGGGTTAGCGTTACGGTTAGGGGTTAGGGGTTAGGGTTAGGGCTAAGGTTAGGGTTAGGGTTAGGGTTAGGGTTAGGGCTAGGGTTAGGGTTAGGGTTAGGGTTACGGCTAGGGTTAGGGTTAGGGTTAGGTTAGGCTTAGGGTTAGGAGTTAGGGTTAGGGTTTCTATTAGGTTAGTTTTAAGGGCTAAGGTTAGTTTTAGGGTTAAGGTTGGGTTAGGGTTAGGATTAGGGTTAGGGTACGACTTAGGGCTAGGGTTAGGGCTAGGGTTAGGGTTAGGGTTAGGGTTAGGGTTTAGGGTTATGGTTAGGGTTAGGGGTTAGGGGTTAGGGGTTAGGCTTAGGGTTAGCGTTACGGTTAGGGGTTAGGGGTTAGGGTTAGGGCTAAGGTTAGGGTTAGGGTTAGGGTTAGGGTTAGGGCTAGGGTTAGGGTTAGGGTTAGGGTTACGGCTAGGGTTAGGGTTAGGGTTAGGTTAGGCTTAGGGTTAGGAGTTAGGGTTAGGGTTTCTATTAGGTTAGTTTTAAGGGCTAAGGTTAGTTTTAGGGTTAAGGTTGGGTTAGGGTTAGGATTAGGGTTAGGGTACGACTTAGGGCTAGGGTTAGGGCTAGGGTTAGGGTTAGGGTTAGGGTTAGGGTTTAGGGTTATGGTTAGGGTTAGGGGTTAGGGGTTAGGGGTTAGGCTTAGGGTTAGCGTTACGGTTAGGGGTTAGGGGTTAGGGTTAGGGCTAAGGTTAGGGTTAGGGTTAGGGTTAGGGTTAGGGCTAGGGTTAGGGTTAGGGTTAGGGTTACGGCTAGGGTTAGGGTTAGGGTTAGGTTAGGCTTAGGGTTAGGAGTTAGGGTTAGGGTTTCTATTAGGTTAGTTTTAAGGGCTAAGGTTAGTTTTAGGGTTAAGGTTGGGTTAGGGTTAGGATTAGGGTTAGGGTACGACTTAGGGCTAGGGTTAGGGCTAGGGTTAGGGTTAGGGTTAGGGTTAGGGTTTAGGGTTATGGTTAGGGTTAGGGGTTAGGGGTTAGGGGTTAGGCTTAGGGTTAGCGTTACGGTTAGGGGTTAGGGGTTAGGGTTAGGGCTAAGGTTAGGGTTAGGGTTAGGGTTAGGGTTAGGGCTAGGGTTAGGGTTAGGGTTAGGGTTACGGCTAGGGTTAGGGTTAGGGTTAGGTTAGGCTTAGGGTTAGGAGTTAGGGTTAGGGTTTCTATTAGGTTAGTTTTAAGGGCTAAGGTTAGTTTTAGGGTTAAGGTTGGGTTAGGGTTAGGATTAGGGTTAGGGTACGACTTAGGGCTAGGGTTAGGGCTAGGGTTAGGGTTAGGGTTAGGGTTAGGGTTTAGGGTTATGGTTAGGGTTAGGGGTTAGGGGTTAGGGGTTAGGCTTAGGGTTAGCGTTACGGTTAGGGGTTAGGGGTTAGGGTTAGGGCTAAGGTTAGGGTTAGGGTTAGGGTTAGGGTTAGGGCTAGGGTTAGGGTTAGGGTTAGGGTTACGGCTAGGGTTAGGGTTAGGGTTAGGTTAGGCTTAGGGTTAGGAGTTAGGGTTAGGGTTTCTATTAGGTTAGTTTTAAGGGCTAAGGTTAGTTTTAGGGTTAAGGTTGGGTTAGGGTTAGGATTAGGGTTAGGGTACGACTTAGGGCTAGGGTTAGGGCTAGGGTTAGGGTTAGGGTTAGGGTTAGGGTTTAGGGTTATGGTTAGGGTTAGGGGTTAGGGGTTAGGGGTTAGGCTTAGGGTTAGCGTTACGGTTAGGGGTTAGGGGTTAGGGTTAGGGCTAAGGTTAGGGTTAGGGTTAGGGTTAGGGTTAGGGCTAGGGTTAGGGTTAGGGTTAGGGTTACGGCTAGGGTTAGGGTTAGGGTTAGGTTAGGCTTAGGGTTAGGAGTTAGGGTTAGGGTTTCTATTAGGTTAGTTTTAAGGGCTAAGGTTAGTTTTAGGGTTAAGGTTGGGTTAGGGTTAGGATTAGGGTTAGGGTACGACTTAGGGCTAGGGTTAGGGCTAGGGTTAGGGTTAGGGTTAGGGTTAGGGTTTAGGGTTATGGTTAGGGTTAGGGGTTAGGGGTTAGGGGTTAGGCTTAGGGTTAGCGTTACGGTTAGGGGTTAGGGGTTAGGGTTAGGGCTAAGGTTAGGGTTAGGGTTAGGGTTAGGGTTAGGGCTAGGGTTAGGGTTAGGGTTAGGGTTACGGCTAGGGTTAGGGTTAGGGTTAGGTTAGGCTTAGGGTTAGGAGTTAGGGTTAGGGTTTCTATTAGGTTAGTTTTAAGGGCTAAGGTTAGTTTT
This sequence comes from Buteo buteo, assembly GCF_964188355.1. NCBI lineage: Eukaryota > Metazoa > Chordata > Aves > Accipitriformes > Accipitridae > Buteo > Buteo buteo. The sequence continues at coordinate 47,395 of NW_027439321.1, forward strand.
AGGGTTAAGGTTGGGTTAGGGTTAGGATTAGGGTTAGGGTACGACTTAGGGCTAGGGTTAGGGCTAGGGTTAGGGTTAGGGTTAGGGTTAGGGTTTAGGGTTATGGTTAGGGTTAGGGGTTAGGGGTTAGGGGTTAGGCTTAGGGTTAGCGTTACGGTTAGGGGTTAGGGGTTAGGGTTAGGGCTAAGGTTAGGGTTAGGGTTAGGGTTAGGGTTAGGGCTAGGGTTAGGGTTAGGGTTAGGGTTACGGCTAGGGTTAGGGTTAGGGTTAGGTTAGGCTTAGGGTTAGGAGTTAGGGTTAGGGTTTCTATTAGGTTAGTTTTAAGGGCTAAGGTTAGTTTTAGGGTTAAGGTTGGGTTAGGGTTAGGATTAGGGTTAGGGTACGACTTAGGGCTAGGGTTAGGGCTAGGGTTAGGGTTAGGGTTAGGGTTAGGGTTTAGGGTTATGGTTAGGGTTAGGGGTTAGGGGTTAGGGGTTAGGCTTAGGGTTAGCGTTACGGTTAGGGGTTAGGGGTTAGGGTTAGGGCTAAGGTTAGGGTTAGGGTTAGGGTTAGGGTTAGGGCTAGGGTTAGGGTTAGGGTTAGGGTTACGGCTAGGGTTAGGGTTAGGGTTAGGTTAGGCTTAGGGTTAGGAGTTAGGGTTAGGGTTTCTATTAGGTTAGTTTTAAGGGCTAAGGTTAGTTTTAGGGTTAAGGTTGGGTTAGGGTTAGGATTAGGGTTAGGGTACGACTTAGGGCTAGGGTTAGGGCTAGGGTTAGGGTTAGGGTTAGGGTTAGGGTTTAGGGTTATGGTTAGGGTTAGGGGTTAGGGGTTAGGGGTTAGGCTTAGGGTTAGCGTTACGGTTAGGGGTTAGGGGTTAGGGTTAGGGTTAGGGTTAGGGCTAGGGTTAGGGTTAGGGTTAGGGTTACGGCTAGGGTTAGGGTTAGGGTTAGGTTAGGCTTAGGGTTAGGAGTTAGGGTTAGGGTTTCTATTAGGTTAGTTTTAAGGGCTAAGGTTAGTTTTAGGGTTAAGGTTGGGTTAGGGTTAGGATTAGGGTTAGGGTACGACTTAGGGCTAGGGTTAGGGCTAGGGTTAGGGTTAGGGTTAGGGTTAGGGTTTAGGGTTATGGTTAGGGTTAGGGGTTAGGGGTTAGGGGTTAGGCTTAGGGTTAGCGTTACGGTTAGGGGTTAGGGGTTAGGGTTAGGGCTAAGGTTAGGGTTAGGGTTAGGGTTAGGGTTAGGGCTAGGGTTAGGGTTAGGGTTAGGGTTACGGCTAGGGTTAGGGTTAGGGTTAGGTTAGGCTTAGGGTTAGGAGTTAGGGTTAGGGTTTCTATTAGGTTAGTTTTAAGGGCTAAGGTTAGTTTTAGGGTTAAGGTTGGGTTAGGGTTAGGATTAGGGTTAGGGTACGACTTAGGGCTAGGGTTAGGGCTAGGGTTAGGGTTAGGGTTAGGGTTAGGGTTTAGGGTTATGGTTAGGGTTAGGGGTTAGGGGTTAGGGGTTAGGCTTAGGGTTAGCGTTACGGTTAGGGGTTAGGGGTTAGGGTTAGGGCTAAGGTTAGGGTTAGGGTTAGGGTTAGGGTTAGGGCTAGGGTTAGGGTTAGGGTTAGGGTTACGGCTAGGGTTAGGGTTAGGGTTAGGTTAGGCTTAGGGTTAGGAGTTAGGGTTAGGGTTTCTATTAGGTTAGTTTTAAGGGCTAAGGTTAGTTTTAGGGTTAAGGTTGGGTTAGGGTTAGGATTAGGGTTAGGGTACGACTTAGGGCTAGGGTTAGGGCTAGGGTTAGGGTTAGGGTTAGGGTTAGGGTTTAGGGTTATGGTTAGGGTTAGGGGTTAGGGGTTAGGGGTTAGGCTTAGGGTTAGCGTTACGGTTAGGGGTTAGGGGTTAGGGTTAGGGCTAAGGTTAGGGTTAGGGTTAGGGTTAGGGTTAGGGCTAGGGTTAGGGTTAGGGTTAGGGTTACGGCTAGGGTTAGGGTTAGGGTTAGGTTAGGCTTAGGGTTAGGAGTTAGGGTTAGGGTTTCTATTAGGTTAGTTTTAAGGGCTAAGGTTAGTTTTAGGGTTAAGGTTGGGTTAGGGTTAGGATTAGGGTTAGGGTACGACTTAGGGCTAGGGTTAGGGCTAGGGTTAGGGTTAGGGTTAGGGTTAGGGTTTAGGGTTATGGTTAGGGTTAGGGGTTAGGGGTTAGGGGTTAGGCTTAGGGTTAGCGTTACGGTTAGGGGTTAGGGGTTAGGGTTAGGGCTAAGGTTAGGGTTAGGGTTAGGGTTAGGGTTAGGGCTAGGGTTAGGGTTAGGGTTAGGGTTACGGCTAGGGTTAGGGTTAGGGTTAGGTTAGGCTTAGGGTTAGGAGTTAGGGTTAGGGTTTCTATTAGGTTAGTTTTAAGGGCTAAGGTTAGTTTTAGGGTTAAGGTTGGGTTAGGGTTAGGATTAGGGTTAGGGTACGACTTAGGGCTAGGGTTAGGGCTAGGGTTAGGGTTAGGGTTAGGGTTAGGGTTTAGGGTTATGGTTAGGGTTAGGGGTTAGGGGTTAGGGGTTAGGCTTAGGGTTAGCGTTACGGTTAGGGGTTAGGGGTTAGGGTTAGGGCTAAGGTTAGGGTTAGGGTTAGGGTTAGGGTTAGGGCTAGGGTTAGGGTTAGGGTTAGGGTTACGGCTAGGGTTAGGGTTAGGGTTAGGTTAGGCTTAGGGTTAGGAGTTAGGGTTAGGGTTTCTATTAGGTTAGTTTTAAGGGCTAAGGTTAGTTTTAGGGTTAAGGTTGGGTTAGGGTTAGGATTAGGGTTAGGGTACGACTTAGGGCTAGGGTTAGGGCTAGGGTTAGGGTTAGGGTTAGGGTTAGGGTTTAGGGTTATGGTTAGGGTTAGGGGTTAGGGGTTAGGGGTTAGGCTTAGGGTTAGCGTTACGGTTAGGGGTTAGGGGTTAGGGTTAGGGCTAAGGTTAGGGTTAGGGTTAGGGTTAGGGTTAGGGCTAGGGTTAGGGTTAGGGTTAGGGTTACGGCTAGGGTTAGGGTTAGGGTTAGGTTAGGCTTAGGGTTAGGAGTTAGGGTTAGGGTTTCTATTAGGTTAGTTTTAAGGGCTAAGGTTAGTTTTAGGGTTAAGGTTGGGTTAGGGTTAGGATTAGGGTTAGGGTACGACTTAGGGCTAGGGTTAGGGCTAGGGTTAGGGTTAGGGTTAGGGTTAGGGTTTAGGGTTATGGTTAGGGTTAGGGGTTAGGGGTTAGGGGTTAGGCTTAGGGTTAGCGTTACGGTTAGGGGTTAGGGGTTAGGGTTAGGGCTAAGGTTAGGGTTAGGGTTAGGGTTAGGGTTAGGGCTAGGGTTAGGGTTAGGGTTAGGGTTACGGCTAGGGTTAGGGTTAGGGTTAGGTTAGGCTTAGGGTTAGGAGTTAGGGTTAGGGTTTCTATTAGGTTAGTTTTAAGGGCTAAGGTTAGTTTTAGGGTTAAGGTTGGGTTAGGGTTAGGATTAGGGTTAGGGTACGACTTAGGGCTAGGGTTAGGGCTAGGGTTAGGGTTAGGGTTAGGGTTAGGGTTTAGGGTTATGGTTAGGGTTAGGGGTTAGGGGTTAGGGGTTAGGCTTAGGGTTAGCGTTACGGTTAGGGGTTAGGGGTTAGGGTTAGGGCTAAGGTTAGGGTTAGGGTTAGGGTTAGGGTTAGGGCTAGGGTTAGGGTTAGGGTTAGGGTTACGGCTAGGGTTAGGGTTAGGGTTAGGTTAGGCTTAGGGTTAGGAGTTAGGGTTAGGGTTTCTATTAGGTTAGTTTTAAGGGCTAAGGTTAGTTTTAGGGTTAAGGTTGGGTTAGGGTTAGGATTAGGGTTAGGGTACGACTTAGGGCTAGGGTTAGGGCTAGGGTTAGGGTTAGGGTTAGGGTTAGGGTTTAGGGTTATGGTTAGGGTTAGGGGTTAGGGGTTAGGGGTTAGGCTTAGGGTTAGCGTTACGGTTAGGGGTTAGGGGTTAGGGTTAGGGCTAAGGTTAGGGTTAGGGTTAGGGTTAGGGTTAGGGCTAGGGTTAGGGTTAGGGTTAGGGTTACGGCTAGGGTTAGGGTTAGGGTTAGGTTAGGCTTAGGGTTAGGAGTTAGGGTTAGGGTTTCTATTAGGTTAGTTTTAAGGGCTAAGGTTAGTTTTAGGGTTAAGGTTGGGTTAGGGTTAGGATTAGGGTTAGGGTACGACTTAGGGCTAGGGTTAGGGCTAGGGTTAGGGTTAGGGTTAGGGTTAGGGTTTAGGGTTATGGTTAGGGTTAGGGGTTAGGGGTTAGGGGTTAGGCTTAGGGTTAGCGTTACGGTTAGGGGTTAGGGGTTAGGGTTAGGGCTAAGGTTAGGGTTAGGGTTAGGGTTAGGGTTAGGGCTAGGGTTAGGGTTAGGGTTAGGGTTACGGCTAGGGTTAGGGTTAGGGTTAGGTTAGGCTTAGGGTTAGGAGTTAGGGTTAGGGTTTCTATTAGGTTAGTTTTAAGGGCTAAGGTTAGTTTTAGGGTTAAGGTTGGGTTAGGGTTAGGATTAGGGTTAGGGTACGACTTAGGGCTAGGGTTAGGGCTAGGGTTAGGGTTAGGGTTAGGGTTAGGGTTTAGGGTTATGGTTAGGGTTAGGGGTTAGGGGTTAGGGGTTAGGCTTAGGGTTAGCGTTACGGTTAGGGGTTAGGGGTTAGGGTTAGGGCTAAGGTTAGGGTTAGGGTTAGGGTTAGGGTTAGGGCTAGGGTTAGGGTTAGGGTTAGGGTTACGGCTAGGGTTAGGGTTAGGGTTAGGTTAGGCTTAGGGTTAGGAGTTAGGGTTAGGGTTTCTATTAGGTTAGTTTTAAGGGCTAAGGTTAGTTTTAGGGTTAAGGTTGGGTTAGGGTTAGGATTAGGGTTAGGGTACGACTTAGGGCTAGGGTTAGGGCTAGGGTTAGGGTTAGGGTTAGGGTTAGGGTTTAGGGTTATGGTTAGGGTTAGGGGTTAGGGGTTAGGGGTTAGGCTTAGGGTTAGCGTTACGGTTAGGGGTTAGGGGTTAGGGTTAGGGCTAAGGTTAGGGTTAGGGTTAGGGTTAGGGTTAGGGCTAGGGTTAGGGTTAGGGTTAGGGTTACGGCTAGGGTTAGGGTTAGGGTTAGGTTAGGCTTAGGGTTAGGAGTTAGGGTTAGGGTTTCTATTAGGTTAGTTTTAAGGGCTAAGGTTAGTTTTAGGGTTAAGGTTGGGTTAGGGTTAGGATTAGGGTTAGGGTACGACTTAGGGCTAGGGTTAGGGCTAGGGTTAGGGTTAGGGTTAGGGTTAGGGTTTAGGGTTATGGTTAGGGTTAGGGGTTAGGGGTTAGGGGTTAGGCTTAGGGTTAGCGTTACGGTTAGGGGTTAGGGGTTAGGGTTAGGGCTAAGGTTAGGGTTAGGGTTAGGGTTAGGGTTAGGGCTAGGGTTAGGGTTAGGGTTAGGGTTACGGCTAGGGTTAGGGTTAGGGTTAGGTTAGGCTTAGGGTTAGGAGTTAGGGTTAGGGTTTCTATTAGGTTAGTTTTAAGGGCTAAGGTTAGTTTTAGGGTTAAGGTTGGGTTAGGGTTAGGATTAGGGTTAGGGTACGACTTAGGGCTAGGGTTAGGGCTAGGGTTAGGGTTAGGGTTAGGGTTAGGGTTTAGGGTTATGGTTAGGGTTAGGGGTTAGGGGTTAGGGGTTAGGCTTAGGGTTAGCGTTACGGTTAGGGGTTAGGGGTTAGGGTTAGGGCTAAGGTTAGGGTTAGGGTTAGGGTTAGGGTTAGGGCTAGGGTTAGGGTTAGGGTTAGGGTTACGGCTAGGGTTAGGGTTAGGGTTAGGTTAGGCTTAGGGTTAGGAGTTAGGGTTAGGGTTTCTATTAGGTTAGTTTTAAGGGCTAAGGTTAGTTTTAGGGTTAAGGTTGGGTTAGGGTTAGGATTAGGGTTAGGGTACGACTTAGGGCTAGGGTTAGGGCTAGGGTTAGGGTTAGGGTTAGGGTTAGGGTTTAGGGTTATGGTTAGGGTTAGGGGTTAGGGGTTAGGGGTTAGGCTTAGGGTTAGCGTTACGGTTAGGGGTTAGGGGTTAGGGTTAGGGCTAAGGTTAGGGTTAGGGTTAGGGTTAGGGTTAGGGCTAGGGTTAGGGTTAGGGTTAGGGTTACGGCTAGGGTTAGGGTTAGGGTTAGGTTAGGCTTAGGGTTAGGAGTTAGGGTTAGGGTTTCTATTAGGTTAGTTTTAAGGGCTAAGGTTAGTTTTAGGGTTAAGGTTGGGTTAGGGTTAGGATTAGGGTTAGGGTACGACTTAGGGCTAGGGTTAGGGCTAGGGTTAGGGTTAGGGTTAGGGTTAGGGTTTAGGGTTATGGTTAGGGTTAGGGGTTAGGGGTTAGGGGTTAGGCTTAGGGTTAGCGTTACGGTTAGGGGTTAGGGGTTAGGGTTAGGGCTAAGGTTAGGGTTAGGGTTAGGGTTAGGGTTAGGGCTAGGGTTAGGGTTAGGGTTAGGGTTACGGCTAGGGTTAGGGTTAGGGTTAGGTTAGGCTTAGGGTTAGGAGTTAGGGTTAGGGTTTCTATTAGGTTAGTTTTAAGGGCTAAGGTTAGTTTTAGGGTTAAGGTTGGGTTAGGGTTAGGATTAGGGTTAGGGTACGACTTAGGGCTAGGGTTAGGGCTAGGGTTAGGGTTAGGGTTAGGGTTAGGGTTTAGGGTTATGGTTAGGGTTAGGGGTTAGGGGTTAGGGGTTAGGCTTAGGGTTAGCGTTACGGTTAGGGGTTAGGGGTTAGGGTTAGGGCTAAGGTTAGGGTTAGGGTTAGGGTTAGGGTTAGGGCTAGGGTTAGGGTTAGGGTTAGGGTTACGGCTAGGGTTAGGGTTAGGGTTAGGTTAGGCTTAGGGTTAGGAGTTAGGGTTAGGGTTTCTATTAGGTTAGTTTTAAGGGCTAAGGTTAGTTTTAGGGTTAAGGTTGGGTTAGGGTTAGGATTAGGGTTAGGGTACGACTTAGGGCTAGGGTTAGGGCTAGGGTTAGGGTTAGGGTTAGGGTTAGGGTTTAGGGTTATGGTTAGGGTTAGGGGTTAGGGGTTAGGGGTTAGGCTTAGGGTTAGCGTTACGGTTAGGGGTTAGGGGTTAGGGTTAGGGCTAAGGTTAGGGTTAGGGTTAGGGTTAGGGTTAGGGCTAGGGTTAGGGTTAGGGTTAGGGTTACGGCTAGGGTTAGGGTTAGGGTTAGGTTAGGCTTAGGGTTAGGAGTTAGGGTTAGGGTTTCTATTAGGTTAGTTTTAAGGGCTAAGGTTAGTTTTAGGGTTAAGGTTGGGTTAGGGTTAGGATTAGGGTTAGGGTACGACTTAGGGCTAGGGTTAGGGCTAGGGTTAGGGTTAGGGTTAGGGTTAGGGTTTAGGGTTATGGTTAGGGTTAGGGGTTAGGGGTTAGGGGTTAGGCTTAGGGTTAGCGTTACGGTTAGGGGTTAGGGGTTAGGGTTAGGGCTAAGGTTAGGGTTAGGGTTAGGGTTAGGGTTAGGGCTAGGGTTAGGGTTAGGGTTAGGGTTACGGCTAGGGTTAGGGTTAGGGTTAGGTTAGGCTTAGGGTTAGGAGTTAGGGTTAGGGTTTCTATTAGGTTAGTTTTAAGGGCTAAGGTTAGTTTTAGGGTTAAGGTTGGGTTAGGGTTAGGATTAGGGTTAGGGTACGACTTAGGGCTAGGGTTAGGGCTAGGGTTAGGGTTAGGGTTAGGGTTAGGGTTTAGGGTTATGGTTAGGGTTAGGGGTTAGGGGTTAGGGGTTAGGCTTAGGGTTAGCGTTACGGTTAGGGGTTAGGGGTTAGGGTTAGGGCTAAGGTTAGGGTTAGGGTTAGGGTTAGGGTTAGGGCTAGGGTTAGGGTTAGGGTTAGGGTTACGGCTAGGGTTAGGGTTAGGGTTAGGTTAGGCTTAGGGTTAGGAGTTAGGGTTAGGGTTTCTATTAGGTTAGTTTTAAGGGCTAAGGTTAGTTTTAGGGTTAAGGTTGGGTTAGGGTTAGGATTAGGGTTAGGGTACGACTTAGGGCTAGGGTTAGGGCTAGGGTTAGGGTTAGGGTTAGGGTTAGGGTTTAGGGTTATGGTTAGGGTTAGGGGTTAGGGGTTAGGGGTTAGGCTTAGGGTTAGCGTTACGGTTAGGGGTTAGGGGTTAGGGTTAGGGCTAAGGTTAGGGTTAGGGTTAGGGTTAGGGTTAGGGCTAGGGTTAGGGTTAGGGTTAGGGTTACGGCTAGGGTTAGGGTTAGGGTTAGGTTAGGCTTAGGGTTAGGAGTTAGGGTTAGGGTTTCTATTAGGTTAGTTTTAAGGGCTAAGGTTAGTTTTAGGGTTAAGGTTGGGTTAGGGTTAGGATTAGGGTTAGGGTACGACTTAGGGCTAGGGTTAGGGCTAGGGTTAGGGTTAGGGTTAGGGTTAGGGTTTAGGGTTATGGTTAGGGTTAGGGGTTAGGGGTTAGGGGTTAGGCTTAGGGTTAGTTAGCGTTACGGTTAGGGGTTAGGGGTTAGGGTTAGGGCTAAGGTTAGGGTTAGGGTTAGGGTTAGGGTTAGGGCTAGGGTTAGGGTTAGGGTTAGGGTTACGGCTAGGGTTAGGGTTAGGGTTAGGTTAGGCTTAGGGTTAGGAGTTAGGGTTAGGGTTTCTATTAGGTTAGTTTTAAGGGCTAAGGTTAGTTTTAGGGTTAAGGTTGGGTTAGGGTTAGGATTAGGGTTAGGGTACGACTTAGGGCTAGGGTTAGGGCTAGGGTTAGGGTTAGGGTTAGGGTTAGGGTTTAGGGTTATGGTTAGGGTTAGGGGTTAGGGGTTAGGGGTTAGGCTTAGGGTTAGCGTTAGGGGTTAGGGGTTAGGGTTAGGGCTAAGGTTAGGGTTAGGGTTAGGGTTAGGGTTAGGGCTAGGGTTAGGGTTAGGGTTAGGGTTACGGCTAGGGTTAGGGTTAGGGTTAGGTTAGGCTTAGGGTTAGGAGTTAGGGTTAGGGTTTCTATTAGGTTAGTTTTAAGGGCTAAGGTTAGTTTTAGGGTTAAGGTTGGGTTAGGGTTAGGATTAGGGTTAGGGTACGACTTAGGGCTAGGGTTAGGGCTAGGGTTAGGGTTAGGGTTAGGGTTAGGGTTTAGGGTTATGGTTAGGGTTAGGGGTTAGGGGTTAGGGGTTAGGCTTAGGGTTAGCGTTACGGTTAGGGGTTAGGGGTTAGGGTTAGGGCTAAGGTTAGGGTTAGGGTTAGGGTTAGGGTTAGGGCTAGGGTTAGGGTTAGGGTTAGGGTTACGGCTAGGGTTAGGGTTAGGGTTAGGTTAGGCTTAGGGTTAGGAGTTAGGGTTAGGGTTTCTATTAGGTTAGTTTTAAGGGCTAAGGTTAGTTTTAGGGTTAAGGTTGGGTTAGGGTTAGGATTAGGGTTAGGGTACGACTTAGGGCTAGGGTTAGGGCTAGGGTTAGGGTTAGGGTTAGGGTTAGGGTTTAGGGTTATGGTTAGGGTTAGGGGTTAGGGGTTAGGGGTTAGGCTTAGGGTTAGCGTTACGGTTAGGGGTTAGGGGTTAGGGTTAGGGCTAAGGTTAGGGTTAGGGTTAGGGTTAGGGTTAGGGCTAGGGTTAGGGTTAGGGTTAGGGTTACGGCTAGGGTTAGGGTTAGGGTTAGGTTAGGCTTAGGGTTAGGAGTTAGGGTTAGGGTTTCTATTAGGTTAGTTTTAAGGGCTAAGGTTAGTTTTAGGGTTAAGGTTGGGTTAGGGTTAGGATTAGGGTTAGGGTACGACTTAGGGCTAGGGTTAGGGCTAGGGTTAGGGTTAGGGTTAGGGTTAGGGTTTAGGGTTATGGTTAGGGTTAGGGGTTAGGGGTTAGGGGTTAGGCTTAGGGTTAGCGTTACGGTTAGGGGTTAGGGGTTAGGGTTAGGGCTAAGGTTAGGGTTAGGGTTAGGGTTAGGGTTAGGGCTAGGGTTAGGGTTAGGGTTAGGGTTACGGCTAGGGTTAGGGTTAGGGTTAGGTTAGGCTTAGGGTTAGGAGTTAGGGTTAGGGTTTCTATTAGGTTAGTTTTAAGGGCTAAGGTTAGTTTTAGGGTTAAGGTTGGGTTAGGGTTAGGATTAGGGTTAGGGTACGACTTAGGGCTAGGGTTAGGGCTAGGGTTAGGGTTAGGGTTAGGGTTAGGGTTTAGGGTTATGGTTAGGGTTAGGGGTTAGGGGTTAGGGGTTAGGCTTAGGGTTAGCGTTACGGTTAGGGGTTAGGGGTTAGGGTTAGGGCTAAGGTTAGGGTTAGGGTTAGGGTTAGGGTTAGGGCTAGGGTTAGGGTTAGGGTTAGGGTTACGGCTAGGGTTAGGGTTAGGGTTAGGTTAGGCTTAGGGTTAGGAGTTAGGGTTAGGGTTTCTATTAGGTTAGTTTTAAGGGCTAAGGTTAGTTTTAGGGTTAAGGTTGGGTTAGGGTTAGGATTAGGGTTAGGGTACGACTTAGGGCTAGGGTTAGGGCTAGGGTTAGGGTTAGGGTTAGGGTTAGGGTTTAGGGTTATGGTTAGGGTTAGGGGTTAGGGGTTAGGGGCTAGGCTTAGGGTTAGCGTTACGGTTAGGGGTTAGGGGTTAGGGTTAGGGCTAAGGTTAGGGTTAGGGTTAGGGTTAGGGTTAGGGTTAGGGTTAGGGCTAGGGTTAGGGTTAGGGTTAGGGTTACGGCTAGGGTTAGGGTTAGGGTTAGGTTAGGCTTAGGGTTAGGAGTTAGGGTTAGGGTTTCTATTAGGTTAGTTTTAAGGGCTAAGGTTAGTTTTAGGGTTAAGGTTGGGTTAGGGTTAGAATTAGGGTTAGGGTACGACTTAGGGCTAGGGTTAGGGCTAGGGTTAGGGTTAGGGTTAGGGTTAGGGCTAGGGTTAGGGTTAGGGTTAGGGTTACGGCTAGGGTTAGGGTTAGGGTTAGGTTAGGCTTAGGGTTAGGAGTTAGGGTTAGGGTTTCTATTAGGTTAGTTTTAAGGGCTAAGGTTAGTTTTAGGGTTAAGGTTGGGTTAGGGTTAGGATTAGGGTTAGGGTACGACTTAGGGCTAGGGTTAGGGCTAGGGTTAGGGTTAGGGTTAGGGTTAGGGTTTAGGGTTATGGTTAGGGTTAGGGGTTAGGGGTTAGGGGTTAGGCTTAGGGTTAGCGTTACGGTTAGGGGTTAGGGGTTAGGGTTAGGGCTAAGGTTAGGGTTAGGGTTAGGGTTAGGGTTAGGGCTAGGGTTAGGGTTAGGGTTAGGGTTACGGCTAGGGTTAGGGTTAGGGTTAGGTTAGGCTTAGGGTTAGGAGTTAGGGTTAGGGTTTCTATTAGGTTAGTTTTAAGGGCTAAGGTTAGTTTTAGGGTTAAGGTTGGGTTAGGGTTAGGATTAGGGTTAGGGTACGACTTAGGGCTAGGGTTAGGGCTAGGGTTAGGGTTAGGGTTAGGGTTAGGGTTTAGGGTTATGGTTAGGGTTAGGGGTTAGGGGTTAGGGGTTAGGCTTAGGGTTAGCGTTACGGTTAGGGGTTAGGGGTTAGGGTTAGGGCTAAGGTTAGGGTTAGGGTTAGGGTTAGGGTTAGGGCTAGGGTTAGGGTTAGGGTTAGGGTTACGGCTAGGGTTAGGGTTAGGGTTAGGTTAGGCTTAGGGTTAGGAGTTAGGGTTAGGGTTTCTATTAGGTTAGTTTTAAGGGCTAAGGTTAGTTTTAGGGTTAAGGTTGGGTTAGGGTTAGGATTAGGGTTAGGGTACGACTTAGGGCTAGGGTTAGGGCTAGGGTTAGGGTTAGGGTTAGGGTTAGGGTTTAGGGTTATGGTTAGGGTTAGGGGTTAGGCTTAGGGTTAGCGTTACGGTTAGGGGTTAGGGGTTAGTGTTAGGGCTAAGGTTAGGGTTAGGGCTAAGGTTAGGGTTAGGGCTAGGGTTAGGGTTAGGGTTAGGGTTACGGCTAGGGTTAGGGTTAGGGTTAGGTTAGGCTTAGGGTTAGGAGTTAGGGTTAGGGTTTCTATTAGGTTAGTTTTAAGGGCTAAGGTTAGTTTTAGGGTTAAGGTTGGGTTAGGGTTAGGATTAGGGTTAGGGTACGACTTAGGGCTAGGGTTAGGGCTAGGGTTAGGGTTAGGGTTAGGGTTAGGGTTTAGGGTTATGGTTAGGGTTAGGGGTTAGGGGTTAGGGGTTAGGCTTAGGGTTAGCGTTACGGTTAGGGGTTAGGGGTTAGGGTTAGGGCTAAGGTTAGGGTTAGGGTTAGGGTTAGGGTTAGGGCTAGGGTTAGGGTTAGGGTTAGGGTTACGGCTAGGGTTAGGGTTAGGGTTAGGTTAGGCTTAGGGTTAGGAGTTAGGGTTAGGGTTTCTATTAGGTTAGTTTTAAGGGCTAAGGTTAGTTTTAGGGTTAAGGTTGGGTTAGGGTTAGGATTAGGGTTAGGGTACGACTTAGGGCTAGGGTTAGGGCTAGGGTTAGGGTTAGGGTTAGGGTTTAGGGTTATGGTTAGGGTTAGGGGTTAGGGGTTAGGGGTTAGGCTTAGGGTTAGCGTTACGGTTAGGGGTTAGGGGTTAGGGTTAGGGCTAAGGTTAGGGTTAGGGTTAGGGTTAGGGTTAGGGCTAGGGTTAGGGTTAGGGTTAGGGTTACGGCTAGGGTTAGGGTTAGGGTTAGGTTAGGCTTAGGGTTAGGAGTTAGGGTTAGGGTTTCTATTAGGTTAGTTTTAAGGGCTAAGGTTAGTTTTAGGGTTAAGGTTGGGTTAGGGTTAGGATTAGGGTTAGGGTACGACTTAGGGCTAGGGTTAGGGCTAGGGTTAGGGTTAGGGTTAGGGTTAGGGTTTAGGGTTATGGTTAGGGTTAGGGGTTAGGGGTTAGGGGTTAGGCTTAGGGTTAGCGTTACGGTTAGGGGTTAGGGGTTAGGGTTAGGGCTAAGGTTAGGGTTAGGGTTAGGGTTAGGGTTAGGGCTAGGGTTAGGGTTAGGGTTAGGGTTACGGCTAGGGTTAGGGTTAGGGTTAGGTTAGGCTTAGGGTTAGGAGTTAGGGTTAGGGTTTCTATTAGGTTAGTTTTAAGGGCTAAGGTTAGTTTTAGGGTTAAGGTTGGGTTAGGGTTAGGATTAGGGTTAGGGTACGACTTAGGGCTAGGGTTAGGGCTAGGGTTAGGGTTAGGGTTAGGGTTAGGGTTTAGGGTTATGGTTAGGGTTAGGGGTTAGGGGTTAGGGGTTAGGCTTAGGGTTAGCGTTACGGTTAGGGGTTAGGGGTTAGGGTTAGGGTTAGGGTTAGGGCTAGGGTTAGGGTTAGGGTTAGGGTTACGGCTAGGGTTAGGGTTAGGGTTAGGTTAGGCTTAGGGTTAGGAGTTAGGGTTAGGGTTTCTATTAGGTTAGTTTTAAGGGCTAAGGTTAGTTTTAGGGTTAAGGTTGGGTTAGGGTTAGGATTAGGGTTAGGGTACGACTTAGGGCTAGGGTTAGGGCTAGGGTTAGGGTTAGGGTTAGGGTTAGGGTTTAGGGTTATGGTTAGGGTTAGGGGTTAGGGGTTAGGGGTTAGGCTTAGGGTTAGCGTTACGGTTAGGGGTTAGGGGTTAGGGTTAGGGCTAAGGTTAGGGTTAGGGTTAGGGTTAGGGTTAGGGCTAGGGTTAGGGTTAGGGTTAGGGTTACGGCTAGGGTTAGGGTTAGGGTTAGGTTAGGCTTAGGGTTAGGAGTTAGGGTTAGGGTTTCTATTAGGTTAGTTTTAAGGGCTAAGGTTAGTTTTAGGGTTAAGGTTGGGTTAGGGTTAGGATTAGGGTTAGGGTACGACTTAGGGCTAGGGTTAGGGCTAGGGTTAGGGTTAGGGTTAGGGTTAGGGTTTAGGGTTATGGTTAGGGTTAGGGGTTAGGGGTTAGGGGCTAGGCTTAGGGTTAGCGTTACGGTTAGGGGTTAGGGGTTAGGGTTAGGGCTAAGGTTAGGGTTAGGGTTAGGGTTAGGGTTAGGGTTAGGGTTAGGGCTAGGGTTAGGGTTAGGTTTAGGGTTACGGCTAGGGTTAGGGTTAGGGTTAGGTTAGGCTTAGGGTTAGGAGTTAGGGTTAGGGTTTCTATTAGGTTAGTTTTAAGGGCTAAGGTTAGTTTTAGGGTTAAGGTTGGGTTAGGGTTAGAATTAGGGTTAGGGTACGACTTAGGGCTAGGGTTAGGGCTAGGGTTAGGGTTAGGGTTAGGGTTAGGGCTAGGGTTAGGGTTAGGGTTAGGGTTACGGCTAGGGTTAGGGTTAGGGTTAGGTTAGGCTTAGGGTTAGGAGTTAGGGTTAGGGTTTCTATTAGGTTAGTTTTAAGGGCTAAGGTTAGTTTTAGGGTTAAGGTTGGGTTAGGGTTAGGATTAGGGTTAGGGTACGACTTAGGGCTAGGGTTAGGGCTAGGGTTAGGGTTAGGGTTAGGGTTAGGGTTTAGGGTTATGGTTAGGGTTAGGGGTTAGGGGTTAGGGGTTAGGCTTAGGGTTAGCGTTACGGTTAGGGGTTAGGGGTTAGGGTTAGGGCTAAGGTTAGGGTTAGGGTTAGGGTTAGGGTTAGGGCTAGGGTTAGGGTTAGGGTTAGGGTTACGGCTAGGGTTAGGGTTAGGGTTAGGTTAGGCTTAGGGTTAGGAGTTAGGGTTAGGGTTTCTATTAGGTTAGTTTTAAGGGCTAAGGTTAGTTTTAGGGTTAAGGTTGGGTTAGGGTTAGGATTAGGGTTAGGGTACGACTTAGGGCTAGGGTTAGGGCTAGGGTTAGGGTTAGGGTTAGGGTTAGGGTTTAGGGTTATGGTTAGGGTTAGGGGTTAGGGGTTAGGGGTTAGGCTTAGGGTTAGCGTTACGGTTAGGGGTTAGGGGTTAGGGTTAGGGCTAAGGTTAGGGTTAGGGTTAGGGTTAGGGTTAGGGCTAGGGTTAGGGTTAGGGTTAGGGTTACGGCTAGGGTTAGGGTTAGGGTTAGGTTAGGCTTAGGGTTAGGAGTTAGGGTTAGGGTTTCTATTAGGTTAGTTTTAAGGGCTAAGGTTAGTTTTAGGGTTAAGGTTGGGTTAGGGTTAGGATTAGGGTTAGGGTACGACTTAGGGCTAGGGTTAGGGCTAGGGTTAGGGTTAGGGTTAGGGTTAGGGTTTAGGGTTATGGTTAGGGTTAGGGGTTAGGCTTAGGGTTAGCGTTACGGTTAGGGGTTAGGGGTTAGTGTTAGGGCTAAGGTTAGGGTTAGGGCTAAGGTTAGGGTTAGGGCTAGGGTTAGGGTTAGGGTTAGGGTTACGGCTAGGGTTAGGGTTAGGGTTAGGTTAGGCTTAGGGTTAGGAGTTAGGGTTAGGGTTTCTATTAGGTTAGTTTTAAGGGCTAAGGTTAGTTTTAGGGTTAAGGTTGGGTTAGGGTTAGGATTAGGGTTAGGGTACGACTTAGGGCTAGGGTTAGGGCTAGGGTTAGGGTTAGGGTTAGGGTTAGGGTTTAGGGTTATGGTTAGGGTTAGGGGTTAGGGGTTAGGGGTTAGGCTTAGGGTTAGCGTTACGGTTAGGGGTTAGGGGTTAGGGTTAGGGCTAAGGTTAGGGTTAGGGTTAGGGTTAGGGTTAGGGCTAGGGTTAGGGTTACGGCTAGGGTTAGGGTTAGGGTTAGGTTAGGCTTAGGGTTAGGAGTTAGGGTTAGGGTTTCTATTAGGTTAGTTTCAAGGGCTAAGGTTAGTTTTAGGGTTAAGGTTGGGTTAGGGTTAGGATTAGGGTTAGGGTACGACTTAGGGCTAGGGTTAGGGCTAGGGTTAGGGTTAGGGTTAGGGTTTAGGGTTATGGTTAGGGTTAGGGGTTAGGGGTTAGGGGTTAGGCTTAGGGTTAGCGTTACGGTTAGGGGTTAGGGGTTAGGGTTAGGGCTAAGGTTAGGGTTAGGGTTAGGGTTAGGGTTAGGGCTAGGGTTAGGGTTAGGGTTAGGGTTACGGCTAGGGTTAGGGTTAGGGTTAGGTTAGGCTTAGGGTTAGGAGTTAGGCTTAGGGTTTCTATTAGGTTAGTTTTAAGGGCTAAGGTTAGTTTTAGGGTTAAGGTTGGGTTAGGGTTAGGATTAGGGTTAGGGTACGACTTAGGGCTAGGGTTAGGGCTAGGGTTAGGGTTAGGGTTAGGGTTTAGGGTTATGGTTAGGGTTAGGGGTTAGGGGTTAGGGGTTAGGCTTAGGGTTAGCGTTACGGTTAGGGGTTAGGGGTTAGGGTTAGGGCTAAGGTTAGGGTTAGGGTTAGGGTTAGGGTTAGGGCTAGGGTTAGGGTTAGGGTTAGGGTTACGGCTAGGGTTAGGGTTAGGGTTAGGTTAGGCTTAGGGTTAGGAGTTAGGGTTAGGGTTTCTATTAGGTTAGTTTTAAGGGCTAAGGTTAGTTTTAGGGTTAAGGTTGGGTTAGGGTTAGGATTAGGGTTAGGGTACGACTTAGGGCTAGGGTTAGGGCTAGGGTTAGGGTTAGGGTTAGGGTTAGGGTTTAGGGTTATGGTTAGGGTTAGGGGTTAGGGGTTAGGGGTTAGGCTTAGGGTTAGCGTTACGGTTAGGGGTTAGGGGTTAGGGTTAGGGCTAAGGTTAGGGTTAGGGTTAGGGTTAGGGTTAGGGCTAGGGTTAGGGTTAGGGTTAGGGTTACGGCTAGGGTTAGGGTTAGGGTTAGGTTAGGCTTAGGGTTAGGAGTTAGGGTTAGGGTTTCTATTAGGTTAGTTTTAAGGGCTAAGGTTAGTTTTAGGGTTAAGGTTGGGTTAGGGTTAGGATTAGGGTTAGGGTACGACTTAGGGCTAGGGTTAGGGCTAGGGTTAGGGTTAGGGTTAGGGTTAGGGTTTAGGGTTATGGTTAGGGTTAGGGGTTAGGGGTTAGGGGTTAGGCTTAGGGTTAGCGTTACGGTTAGGGGTTAGGGGTTAGGGTTAGGGCTAAGGTTAGGGTTAGGGTTAGGGTTAGGGTTAGGGCTAGGGTTAGGGTTAGGGTTAGGGTTACGGCTAGGGTTAGGGTTAGGGTTAGGTTAGGCTTAGGGTTAGGAGTTAGGGTTAGGGTTTCTATTAGGTTAGTTTTAAGGGCTAAGGTTAGTTTTAGGGTTAAGGTTGGGTTAGGGTTAGGATTAGGGTTAGGGTACGACTTAGGGCTAGGGTTAGGGCTAGGGTTAGGGTTAGGGTTAGGGTTAGGGTTTAGGGTTATGGTTAGGGTTAGGGGTTAGGGGTTAGGGGTTAGGCTTAGGGTTAGCGTTACGGTTAGGGGTTAGGGGTTAGGGTTAGGGCTAAGGTTAGGGTTAGGGTTAGGGTTAGGGTTAGGGCTAGGGTTAGGGTTAGGGTTAGGGTTACGGCTAGGGTTAGGGTTAGGGTTAGGTTAGGCTTAGGGTTAGGAGTTAGGGTTAGGGTTTCTATTAGGTTAGTTTTAAGGGCTAAGGTTAGTTTTAGGGTTAAGGTTGGGTTAGGGTTAGGATTAGGGTTAGGGTACGACTTAGGGCTAGGGTTAGGGCTAGGGTTAGGGTTAGGGTTAGGGTTAGGGTTTAGGGTTATGGTTAGGGTTAGGGGTTAGGGGTTAGGGGTTAGGCTTAGGGTTAGCGTTACGGTTAGGGGTTAGGGGTTAGGGTTAGGGCTAAGGTTAGGGTTAGGGTTAGGGTTAGGGTTAGGGCTAGGGTTAGGGTTAGGGTTAGGGTTACGGCTAGGGTTAGGGTTAGGGTTAGGTTAGGCTTAGGGTTAGGAGTTAGGGTTAGGGTTTCTATTAGGTTAGTTTTAAGGGCTAAGGTTAGTTTTAGGGTTAAGGTTGGGTTAGGGTTAGGATTAGGGTTAGGGTACGACTTAGGGCTAGGGTTAGGGCTAGGGTTAGGGTTAGGGTTAGGGTTAGGGTTTAGGGTTATGGTTAGGGTTAGGGGTTAGGGGTTAGGGGCTAGGCTTAGGGTTAGCGTTACGGTTAGGGGTTAGGGGTTAGGGTTAGGGCTAAGGTTAGGGTTAGGGTTAGGGTTAGGGTTAGGGTTAGGGTTAGGGCTAGGGTTAGGGTTAGGGTTAGGGTTACGGCTAGGGTTAGGGTTAGGGTTAGGTTAGGCTTAGGGTTAGGAGTTAGGGTTAGGGTTTCTATTAGGTTAGTTTTAAGGGCTAAGGTTAGTTTTAGGGTTAAGGTTGGGTTAGGGTTAGAATTAGGGTTAGGGTACGACTTAGGGCTAGGGTTAGGGCTAGGGTTAGGGTTAGGGTTAGGGTTAGGGCTAGGGTTAGGGTTAGGGTTAGGGTTACGGCTAGGGTTAGGGTTAGGGTTAGGTTAGGCTTAGGGTTAGGAGTTAGGGTTAGGGTTTCTATTAGGTTAGTTTTAAGGGCTAAGGTTAGTTTTAGGGTTAAGGTTGGGTTAGGGTTAGGATTAGGGTTAGGGTACGACTTAGGGCTAGGGTTAGGGCTAGGGTTAGGGTTAGGGTTAGGGTTAGGGTTTAGGGTTATGGTTAGGGTTAGGGGTTAGGGGTTAGGGGTTAGGCTTAGGGTTAGCGTTACGGTTAGGGGTTAGGGGTTAGGGTTAGGGCTAAGGTTAGGGTTAGGGTTAGGGTTAGGGTTAGGGCTAGGGTTAGGGTTAGGGTTAGGGTTACGGCTAGGGTTAGGGTTAGGGTTAGGTTAGGCTTAGGGTTAGGAGTTAGGGTTAGGGTTTTCTATTAGGTTAGTTTTAAGGGCTAAGGTTAGTTTTAGGGTTAAGGTTGGGTTAGGGTTAGGATTAGGGTTAGGGTACGACTTAGGGCTAGGGTTAGGGCTAGGGTTAGGGTTAGGGTTAGGGTTAGGGTTTAGGGTTATGGTTAGGGTTAGGGGTTAGGGGTTAGGGGTTAGGCTTAGGGTTAGCGTTACGGTTAGGGGTTAGGGGTTAGGGTTAGGGCTAAGGTTAGGGTTAGGGTTAGGGCTAGGGTTAGGGTTAGGGTTAGGGTTACGGCTAGGGTTAGGGTTAGGGTTAGGTTAGGCTTAGGGTTAGGAGTTAGGGTTAGGGTTTCTATTAGGTTAGTTTTAAGGGCTAAGGTTAGTTTTAGGGTTAAGGTTGGGTTAGGGTTAGGATTAGGGTTAGGGTACGACTTAGGGCTAGGGTTAGGGCTAGGGTTAGGGTTAGGGTTAGGGTTAGGGTTTAGGGTTATGGTTAGGGTTAGGGGTTAGGGGTTAGGGGTTAGGCTTAGGGTTAGCGTTACGGTTAGGGGTTAGGGGTTAGTGTTAGGGCTAAGGTTAGGGTTAGGGTTAGGGTTAGGGTTAGGGCTAGGGTTAGGGTTAGGGTTAGGGTTACGGCTAGGGTTAGGGTTAGGGTTAGGTTAGGCTTAGGGTTAGGAGTTAGGGTTAGGGTTTCTATTAGGTTAGTTTTAAGGGCTAAGGTTAGTTTTAGGGTTAAGGTTGGGTTAGGGTTAGGATTAGGGTTAGGGTACGACTTAGGGCTAGGGTTAGGGCTAGGGTTAGGGTTAGGGTTAGGGTTAGGGTTTAGGGTTATGGTTAGGGTTAGGGGTTAGGGGTTAGGGGTTAGGCTTAGGGTTAGCGTTACGGTTAGGGGTTAGGGGTTAGGGTTAGGGCTAAGGTTAGGGTTAGGGTTAGGGTTAGGGTTAGGGCTAGGGTTAGGGTTAGGGTTAGGGTTACGGCTAGGGTTAGGGTTAGGGTTAGGTTAGGCTTAGGGTTAGGAGTTAGGGTTAGGGTTTCTATTAGGTTAGTTTTAAGGGCTAAGGTTAGTTTTAGGGTTAAGGTTGGGTTAGGGTTAGGATTAGGGTTAGGGTACGACTTAGGGCTAGGGTTAGGGCTAGGGTTAGGGTTAGGGTTAGGGTTAGGGTTTAGGGTTATGGTTAGGGTTAGGGGTTAGGGGTTAGGGGTTAGGCTTAGGGTTAGCGTTACGGTTAGGGGTTAGGGGTTAGGGTTAGGGCTAAGGTTAGGGTTAGGGTTAGGGTTAGGGTTAGGGCTAGGGTTAGGGTTAGGGTTAGGGTTACGGCTAGGGTTAGGGTTAGGGTTAGGTTAGGCTTAGGGTTAGGAGTTAGGGTTAGGGTTTCTATTAGGTTAGTTTTAAGGGCTAAGGTTAGTTTTAGGGTTAAGGTTGGGTTAGGGTTAGGATTAGGGTTAGGGTACGACTTAGGGCTAGGGTTAGGGCTAGGGTTAGGGTTAGGGTTAGGGTTAGGGTTTAGGGTTATGGTTAGGGTTAGGGGTTAGGGGTTAGGGGTTAGGCTTAGGGTTAGCGTTACGGTTAGGGGTTAGGGGTTAGGGTTAGGGCTAAGGTTAGGGTTAGGGTTAGGGTTAGGGTTAGGGCTAGGGTTAGGGTTAGGGTTAGGGTTACGGCCTAGGGTTAGGGTTAGGGTTAGGTTAGGCTTACGGTTAGGAGTTAGGGTTAGGGTTTCTATTAGGTTAGTTTTAAGGGCTAAGGTTAGTTTTAGGGTTAAGGTTGGGTTAGGGTTAGGATTAGGGTTAGGGTACGACTTAGGGCTAGGGTTAGGGCTAGGGTTAGGGTTAGGGTTAGGGTTAGGGTTTAGGGTTATGG
>NW_027439321.1:72500-77500 GCF_964188355.1 Buteo buteo
GTTAGGCTTAGGGTTAGCGTTACGGTTAGGGGTTAGGGGTTAGGGTTAGGGCTAAGGTTAGGGTTAGGGTTAGGGTTAGGGTTAGGTCTAGGGTTAGGGTTAGGGTTAGGGTTACGGCTAGGGTTAGGGTTAGGGTTAGGTTAGGCTTAGGGTTAGGAGTTAGGGTTAGGGTTTCTATTAGGTTAGTTTTAAGGGCTAAGGTTAGTTTTAGGTTCAAGGTTGGGTTAGGGTTAGGATTAGGGTTAGGGTACGACTTAGGGCTAGGGTTAGGGCTAGGGTTAGGGTTAGGGTTAGGGTTAGGGTTTAGGGTTAGGGTTAGGGGTTAGGGGTTAGGGGTTAGGCTTAGGGTTAGCGTTACGGTTAGGGGTTAGGGGTTAGGGTTAGGGCTAAGGTTAGGGTTAGGGTTAGGGTTAGGGTTAGGGCTAGGGTTAGGGTTACGGCTAGGGTTAGGGTTAGGGTTAGGTTCGGCTTAGGGTTAGGAGTTAGGGTTAGGGTTTCTATTAGGTTAGTTTTAAGGGCTAAGGTTAGTTTTAGGGTTAAGGTTGGGTTAGGGTTAGGATTAGGGTTAGGGTACGACTTAGGGCTAGGGTTAGGGCTAGGGTTAGGGTTAGGGTTTAGGGTTATGGTTAGGGTTAGGGGTTAGGGGTTAGGGGTTAGGCTTAGGGTTAGCGTTACGGTTAGGGGTTAGGGGTTAGGGTTAGGGCTAAGGTTAGGGTTAGGGTTAGGGTTAGGGTTAGGGCTAGGTTTAGGGTTAGGGTTAGGGTTACGGCTAGGGTTAGGGTTAGGGTTAGGTTAGGCTTAGGGTTAGGAGTTAGGGTTAGGGTTTCTATTAGGTTAGTTTTAAGGGCTAAGGTTAGTTTTAGGGTTAAGGTTGGGTTAGGGTTAGGATTAGGGTTAGGGTACGACTTAGGGCTAGGTTTAGGGCTAGGGTTAGGGTTAGGGTTAGGGTTAGGGTTTAGGGTTATGGTTAGGTTTAGGGGTTAGGCTTAGGGTTAGGGGTTAGGGGTTAGGGTTAGGGCTAAGTTTAGGGTTAGGGTTAGGGTTAGGGTTAGGGTTACGGCTAGGGTTAGGGTTAGGGTTAGGTTAGGCTTAGGGTTAGGAGTTAGGGTTAGGGTTTCTATTAGGTTAGTTTTAAGGGCTAAGGTTAGTTTTAGGGTTAAGGTTGCGTTAGGGTTAGGATTAGGGTTAGGGTACGACTTAGGGCTAGGGTTAGTGCTAGGGTTAGGGTTAGGGTTAGGGTTAGGGTTTAGGGTTATGGTTAGGGTTAGGGGTTAGGGGTTAGGGGTTAGGCTTAGGGTTAGCGTTACGGTTAGGGGTTAGGGGTTAGGGTTAGGGCTAAGGTTAGGGTTAGGGTTAGGGTTAGGGTTAGGGTTAGGGCTAGGGTTAGGGTTAGGGTTAGGGTTACGGCTAGGGTTAGGGTTAGGGTTAGGTTAGGCTTAGGGTTAGGAGTTAGGGTTAGGGTTTCTATTAGGTTAGTTTTAAGGGCTAAGTTTAGTTTTAGGGTTAAGGTTGGGTTAGGGTTAGGATTAGGGTTAGGGTACGACTTAGGGCTAGGGTTAGGGCTAGGGTTAGGGTTAGGGTTAGGGTTTAGGGTTATGGTTAGGGTTAGGGGTTAGGGGTTAGGGGTTAGGCTTAGGGTTAGCGTTACGGTTAGGGGTTAGGGGTTAGGGTTAGGGCTAAGGTTAGGGTTAGGGTTAGGGTTAGGGTTAGGGCTAGGGTTAGGGTTAGGGTTAGGGTTACGGCTAGGGTTAGGGTTAGGGTTAGGTTAGGCTTAGGGTTAGGAGTTAGGGTTAGGGTTTCTATTAGGTTAGTTTTAAGGGCTAAGGTTAGTTTTAGGGTTAAGGTTGGGTTAGGGTTAGGTTTAGGGTTAGGGTACAACTTAGGGCTAGGGTTAGGGCTAGGGTTAGGGTTAGGGTTAGGGTTTAGGGTTATGGTTAGGGTTAGGGGTTAGGGGTTAGGGGTTAGGCTTAGGGTTAGCGTTACGGTTAGGGGTTAGGGGTTAGGGTTAGGGCTAAGGTTAGGGTTAGGGTTAGGGTTAGGTTTAGGGCTAGGGTTAGGGTTAGGGTTAGGGTTACGGCTAGGGTTAGGGTTAGGGTTAGGTTAGGCTTAGGGTTAGGAGTTAGGGTTAGGGTTTCTATTAGGTTAGTTTTAAGGGCTAAGGTTAGTTTTAGGGTTAAGGTTGGGTTAGGGTTAGGATTAGGGTTAGGGTACGACTTAGGGCTAGGTTTAGGGCTAGGGTTAGGGTTAGGGTTAGGGTTTAGGGTTAGGGTTAGGGTTAGGGGTTAGGGGTTAGGGGTTAGGCTTAGGGTTAGCGTTACGGTTAGGGGTTAGGGGTTAGGGTTAGGGCTAGGGTTAGGGTTAGGGTTAGGGTTAGGGCTAGGGTTAGGGTTAGGGTTAGGTTAGGCTTAGGGTTAGGAGTTAGGGTTAGGGTTTCTATTAGGTTAGTTTTAAGGGCTAAGGTTAGTTTTAGGGTTAAGGTTGGGTTAGGGTTAGGTTTAGGGTTAGGGTACGACTTAGGGCTAGGGTTAGTGCTAGGGTTAGGGTTAGGGTTAGGGTTAGGGTTTAGGGTTATGGTTAGGGTTAGGGGTTAGGGGTTAGGGGTTAGGCTTAGGGTTAGCGTTACGGTTAGGGGTTAGGGGTTAGGGTTAGGGCTAAGGTTAGGGTTAGGGTTAGGAGTTAGGGTTAGGGTTTCTATTAGGTTAGTTTTAAGGGCTAAGGTTAGTTTTAGGGTTAAGGTTGGGTTAGGGTTAGGATTAGGGTTAGGGTACGACTTAGGGCTAGGGTTAGGGCTAGGGTTAGGTTTAGGGTTAGGGTTAGGGTTAGATCTAGGGTTAGGGTTAGGGTTAGGGTTACGGCTAGGGTTAGGGTTAGGGTTAGGTTAGGCTTAGGGTTAGGAGTTAGGGTTAGGGTTTCTATTAGGTTAGTTTTAAGGGCTAAGGTTAGTTTTAGGGTTAAGGTTGGGTTAGGGTTAGGATTAGGGTTAGGGTACGACTTAGGGCTAGGGTTAGGGCTAGGGTTAGGGTTAGGGTTAGGGTTAGGGTTTAGGGTTATGGTTAGGGTTAGGGGTTAGGGGTTAGGGGTTAGGCTTAGGGTTAGCGTTACGGTTAGGGGTTAGGGGTTAGGGTTAGGGCTAAGGTTAGGGTTAGGGTTA
This sequence comes from Buteo buteo, assembly GCF_964188355.1. Lineage (NCBI taxonomy): Eukaryota > Metazoa > Chordata > Aves > Accipitriformes > Accipitridae > Buteo > Buteo buteo. The sequence goes on from NW_027439321.1 coordinate 75,652, forward strand.
GGGTTAGGGTTAGGGCTAGGTTTAGGGTTAGGGTTAGGGTTACGGCTAGGGTTAGGGTTAGGGTTAGGTTAGGCTTAGGGTTAGGAGTTAGGGTTAGGGTTTCTATTAGGTTAGTTTTAAGGGCTAAGGTTAGTTTTAGGGTTAAGGTTGGGTTAGGGTTAGGATTAGGGTTAGGGTACGACTTAGGGCTAGGGTTAGGGCTAGGGTTAGGGTTAGGGTTAGGGTTAGGGTTTAGGGTTAGGGTTAGGGGTTAGGGGTTAGGGGTTAGGCTTAGGGTTAGCGTTACGGTTAGGGGTTAGGGGTTAGGGTTAGGGCTAGGGTTAGGGTTAGGGTTAGGGTTACGGCTAGGGTTAGGGTTAGGGTTAGGTTAGGCTTAGGGTTAGGAGTTAGGGTTAGGGTTTCTATTAGGTTAGTTTTAAGGGCTAAGGTTAGTTTTAGGGTTAAGGTTGGGTTAGGGTTAGGTTTAGGGTTAGGGTACGACTTAGGGCTAGGGTTAGTGCTAGGGTTAGGGTTAGGGTTAGGGTTAGGGTTTAGGGTTATGGTTAGGGTTAGGGGTTAGGGGTTAGGGGTTAGGCTTAGGGTTAGCGTTACGGTTAGGGGTTAGGGGTTAGGGTTAGGGCTAAGGTTAGGGTTAGGGTTAGGAGTTAGGGTTAGGGTTTCTATTAGGTTAGTTTTAAGGGCTAAGGTTAGTTTTAGGGTTAAGGTTGGGTTAGGGTTAGGATTAGGGTTAGGGTACGACTTAGGGCTAGGGTTAGGGCTAGGGTTAGGGTTAGGGTTAGGGTTAGGGTTAGATCTAGGGTTAGGGTTAGGGTTAGGGTTACGGCTAGGGTTAGGGTTAGGGTTAGGTTAGGCTTAGGGTTAGGAGTTAGGGTTAGGGTTTCTATTAGGTTAGTTTTAAGGGCTAAGGTTAGTTTTAGGGTTAAGGTTGGGTTAGGGTTAGGATTAGGGTTAGGGTACGACTTAGGGCTAGGGTTAGGGCTAGGGTTAGGGTTAGGGTTAGGGTTAGGGTTTAGGGTTATGGTTAGGGTTAGGGGTTAGGGGTTAGGGGTTAGGCTTAGGGTTAGCGTTACGGTTAGGGGTTAGGGGTTAGGGTTAGGGCTAAGGTTAGGGTTAGGGTTAGGGTTAGGGTTAGGGCTAGGTTTAGGGTTAGGGTTAGGGTTACGGCTAGGGTTAGGGTTAGGGTTAGGTTAGGCTTAGGGTTAGGAGTTAGGGTTAGGGTTTCTATTAGGTTAGTTTTAAGGGCTAAGGTTAGTTTTAGGGTTAAGGTTGGGTTAGGGTTAGGATTAGGGTTAGGGTACGACTTAGGGCTAGGGTTAGGGCTAGGGTTAGGGTTAGGGTTAGGGTTAGGGTTTAGGGTTAGGGTTAGGGGTTAGGGGTTAGGGGTTAGGCTTAGGGTTAGCGTTACGGTTAGGGGTTAGGGGTTAGGGTTAGGGCTAGGGTTAGGGTTAGGGTTAGGGTTACGGCTAGGGTTAGGGTTAGGGTTAGGTTAGGCTTAGGGTTAGGAGTTAGGGTTAGGGTTTCTATTAGGTTAGTTTTAAGGGCTAAGGTTAGTTTTAGGGTTAAGGTTGGGTTAGGGTTAGGTTTAGGGTTAGGGTACGACTTAGGGCTAGGGTTAGGGCTAGGGTTAGGGTTAGGGTTAGGGTTAGGGTTTAGGGTTATGGTTAGGGTTAGGGGTTAGGGGTTAGGGGTTAGGCTTAGGGTTAGCGTTACGGTTAGGGGTTAGGGGTTAGGGTTAGGGCTAAGGTTAGGGTTAGGGTTAGGGTTAGGGTTAGGTCTAGGGTTAGGGTTAGGGTTAGGGTTACGGCTAGGGTTAGGGTTAGGGTTAGGTTAGGCTTAGGGTTAGGAGTTA
>NW_027439321.1:82500-163452 GCF_964188355.1 Buteo buteo
AGGGTTAGGGTTAGGGTTTAGGGTTATGGTTAGGGTTAGGGGTTAGGGGTTAGGGGTTAGGCTTAGGGTTAGCGTTACGGTTAGGGGTTAGGGGTTAGGGTTAGGGCTAAGGTTAGGGTTAGGGTTAGGGTTAGGGTTAGGGCTAGGGTTAGGGTTAGGGTTAGGGTTACGGCTAGGGTTAGGGTTAGGGTTAGGTTAGGCTTAGGGTTAGGAGTTAGGGTTAGGGTTTCTATTAGGTTAGTTTTAAGGGCTAAGGTTAGTTTTAGGGTTAAGGTTGGGTTAGGGTTAGGTTTAGGGTTAGGGTACAACTTAGGGCTAGGGTTAGGGCTAGGGTTAGGGTTAGGGTTAGGGTTTAGGGTTATGGTTAGGGTTAGGGGTTAGGGGTTAGGGGTTAGGCTTAGGGTTAGCGTTACGGTTAGGGGTTAGGGGTTAGGGTTAGGGCTAAGGTTAGGGTTAGGGTTAGGGTTAGGTTTAGGGCTAGGGTTAGGGTTAGGGTTAGGGTTACGGCTAGGGTTAGGGTTAGGGTTAGGTTAGGCTTAGGGTTAGGAGTTAGGGTTAGGGTTTCTATTAGGTTAGTTTTAAGGGCTAAGGTTAGTTTTAGGGTTAAGGTTGGGTTAGGGTTAGGATTAGGGTTAGGGTACGACTTAGGGCTAGGTTTAGGGCTAGGGTTAGGGTTAGGGTTAGGGTTTAGGGTTAGGGTTAGGGTTAGGGGTTAGGGGTTAGGGGTTAGGCTTAGGGTTAGCGTTACGGTTAGGGGTTAGGGGTTAGGGTTAGGGCTAGGGTTAGGGTTAGGGTTAGGGTTAGGGCTAGGGTTAGGGTTAGGGTTAGGTTAGGCTTAGGGTTAGGAGTTAGGGTTAGGGTTTCTATTAGGTTAGTTTTAAGGGCTAAGGTTAGTTTTAGGGTTAAGGTTGGGTTAGGGTTAGGTTTAGGGTTAGGGTACGACTTAGGGCTAGGGTTAGTGCTAGGGTTAGGGTTAGGGTTAGGGTTAGGGTTTAGGGTTATGGTTAGGGTTAGGGGTTAGGGGTTAGGGGTTAGGCTTAGGGTTAGCGTTACGGTTAGGGGTTAGGGGTTAGGGTTAGGGCTAAGGTTAGGGTTAGGGTTAGGAGTTAGGGTTAGGGTTTCTATTAGGTTAGTTTTAAGGGCTAAGGTTAGTTTTAGGGTTAAGGTTGGGTTAGGGTTAGGATTAGGGTTAGGGTACGACTTAGGGCTAGGGTTAGGGCTAGGGTTAGGGTTAGGGTTAGGGTTAGGGTTAGATCTAGGGTTAGGGTTAGGGTTAGGGTTACGGCTAGGGTTAGGGTTAGGGTTAGGTTAGGCTTAGGGTTAGGAGTTAGGGTTAGGGTTTCTATTAGGTTAGTTTTAAGGGCTAAGGTTAGTTTTAGGGTTAAGGTTGGGTTAGGGTTAGGATTAGGGTTAGGGTACGACTTAGGGCTAGGGTTAGGGCTAGGGTTAGGGTTAGGGTTAGGGTTAGGGTTTAGGGTTATGGTTAGGGTTAGGGGTTAGGGGTTAGGGGTTAGGCTTAGGGTTAGCGTTACGGTTAGGGGTTAGGGGTTAGGGTTAGGGCTAAGGTTAGGGTTAGGGTTAGGGTTAGGGTTAGGGCTAGGGTTAGGGTTACGGCTAGGGTTAGGGTTAGGGTTAGGTTCGGCTTAGGGTTAGGAGTTAGGGTTAGGGTTTCTATTAGGTTAGTTTTAAGGGCTAAGGTTAGTTTTAGGGTTAAGGTTGGGTTAGGGTTAGGATTAGGGTTAGGGTACGACTTAGGGCTAGGGTTAGGGCTAGGGTTAGGGTTAGGGTTTAGGGTTATGGTTAGGGTTAGGGGTTAGGGGTTAGGGGTTAGGCTTAGGGTTAGCGTTACGGTTAGGGGTTAGGGGTTAGGGTTAGGGCTAAGGTTAGGGTTAGGGTTAGGGTTAGGGTTAGGGCTAGGGTTAGGGTTAGGGTTAGGGTTACGGCTAGGGTTAGGGTTAGGGTTAGGTTAGGCTTAGGGTTAGGAGTTAGGGTTAGGGTTTCTATTAGGTTAGTTTTAAGGGCTAAGGTTAGTTTTAGGGTTAAGGTTGGGTTAGGGTTAGGATTAGGGTTAGGGTACGACTTAGGGCTAGGGTTAGGGCTAGGGTTAGGGTTAGGGTTAGGGTTAGGGTTTAGGGTTAGGGTTAGGGGTTAGGGGTTAGGGGTTAGGCTTAGGGTTAGCGTTACGGTTTGGGGTTAGGGGTTAGGGTTAGGGCTAGGGTTAGGGTTAGGGTTAGGGTTACGGCTAGGGTTAGGGTTAGGGTTAGGTTAGGCTTAGGGTTAGGAGTTAGGGTTAGGGTTTCTATTAGGTTAGTTTTAAGGGCTAAGGTTAGTTTTAGGGTTAAGGTTGGGTTAGGGTTAGGTTTAGGGTTAGGGTACGACTTAGGGCTAGGGTTAGGGTTAGGGTTAGGGTTAGGGTTAGGGTTTAGGGTTATGGTTAGGGTTAGGGGTTAGGGGTTAGGGGTTAGGCTTAGGGTTAGCGTTACGGTTAGGGGTTAGGGGTTAGGGTTAGGGCTAAGGTTAGGGTTAGGGTTAGGGTTAGGGTTAGGTCTAGGGTTAGGGTTAGGGTTAGGGTTACGGCTAGGGTTAGGGTTAGGGTTAGGTTAGGCTTAGGGTTAGGAGTTAGGGTTAGGGTTTCTATTAGGTTAGTTTTAAGGGCTAAGGTTATTTTTACGGTTAAGGTTGGGTTAGGGTTAGGATTAGGGTTAGGGTACGACTTAGGGCTAGGGTTAGGGCTAGGGTTAGGGTTAGGGTTAGGGTTAGGGTTTAGGGTTATGGTTAGGGTTAGGGGTTAGGGGTTAGGGGTTAGGCTTAGGGTTAGCGTTACGGTTAGGGGTTAGGGGTTAGGGTTAGGGCTAAGGTTAGGGTTAGGGTTAGGGCTAGGGTTAGGGCTAGGGTTAGGGTTACGGCTAGGGTTAGGGTTAGGGTTAGGTTCGGCTTAGGGTTAGGAGTTAGGGTTAGGGTTTCTATTAGGTTAGTTTTAAGGGCTAAGGTTAGTTTTAGGGTTAAGGTTGGGTTAGGGTTAGGTTTAGGGTTAGGGTACGACTTAGGGCTAGGGTTAGGTCTAGGGTTAGGGTTAGGGTTTAGGGTTATGGTTAGGGTTAGGTGTTAGGGGTTAGGGGTTAGGCTTAGGGTTAGCGTTACGGTTAGGGGTTAGGGGTTAGGGTTAGGGCTAAGGTTAGGGTTAGGGGTTAGGGGTTAGGCTTAGGGTTAGCGTTACGGTTAGGGGTTAGGGGTTAGGGTTAGGGCTAAGGTTAGGGTTAGGGTTAGGGCTAGGGTTAGGGCTAGGGTTAGGGTTACGGCTAGGGTTAGGGTTAGGGTTAGGTTCGGCTTAGGGTTAGGAGTTAGGGTTAGGGTTTCTATTAGGTTAGTTTTAAGGGCTAAGGTTAGTTTTAGGGTTAAGGTTGGGTTAGGGTTAGGTTTAGGGTTAGGGTACGACTTAGGGCTAGGGTTAGGTCTAGGGTTAGGGTTAGGGTTTAGGGTTATGGTTAGGGTTAGGTGTTAGGGGTTAGGGGTTAGGCTTAGGGTTAGCGTTACGGTTAGGGGTTAGGGGTTAGGGTTAGGGCTAAGGTTAGGGTTAGGGTTAGGGTTAGGGTTAGGGCTAGGGTTAGGGTTAGGGTTAGGGTTACGGCTAGGGTTAGGGTTAGGGTTAGGTTAGGCTTAGGGTTAGGAGTTAGGGTTAGGGTTTCTATTAGGTTAGTTTTAAGGGCTAAGGTTAGTTTTAGGGTTAAGGTTGGGTTAGGGTTAGGATTAGGGTTAGGGTACGACTTAGGGCTAGGGTTAGGGCTAGGGTTAGGGTTAGGGTTAGGGTTAGGGTTTAGGGTTATGGTTAGGGTTAGGGGTTAGGGGTTAGGGGTTAGGCTTAGGGTTAGCGTTACGGTTAGGGGTTAGGGGTTAGGGTTAGGGCTAAGGTTAGGGTTAGGGTTAGGGCTAGGGTTAGGGTTAGGGTTAGGGTTACGGCTAGGGTTAGGGTTAGGGTTAGGTTAGGCTTAGGGTTAGGAGTTAGGGTTAGGGTTTCTATTAGGTTAGTTTTAAGGGCTAAGGTTAGTTTTAGGGTTAAGGTTGGGTTAGGGTTAGGATTAGGGTTAGGGTACGACTTAGGGCTAGGGTTAGGGCTAGGGTTAGGGTTAGGGTTAGGGTTTAGGGTTAGGGTTAGGGGTTAGGGGTTAGGGGTTAGGCTTAGGGTTAGCGTTACGGTTAGGGGTTAGGGGTTAGGGTTAGGGCTAGGGTTAGGGTTAGGGTTAGGGTTACGGCTAGGGTTAGGGTTAGGGTTAGGTTAGGCTTAGGGTTAGGAGTTAGGGTTAGGGTTTCTATTAGGTTAGTTTTAAGGGCTAAGGTTAGTTTTAGGGTTAAGGTTGGGTTAGGGTTAGGATTAGGGTTAGGGTACGACTTAGGGCTAGGGTTAGGGCTAGGGTTAGGGTTAGGGTTAGGGTTAGGGTTTAGGGTTATGGTTAGGGTTAGGGGTTAGGGGTTAGGGGTTAGGCTTAGGGTTAGCGTTACGGTTAGGGGTTAGGGGTTAGGGTTAGGGCTAAGGTTAGGGTTAGGGTTAGTGTTAGGGTTAGGTCTAGGGTTAGGGTTAGGGTTAGGGTTACGGCTAGGGTTAGGGTTAGGGTTAGGTTAGGCTTAGGGTTAGGAGTTAGGGTTAGGGTTTCTATTAGGTTAGTTTTAAGGGCTAAGGTTAGTTTTAGGGTTAAGGTTGGGTTAGGGTTAGGATTAGGGTTAGGGTACGACTTAGGGCTAGGGTTAGGGCTAGGGTTAGGGTTAGGGTTAGGGTTAGGGTTTAGGGTTATGGTTAGCGTTAGGGGTTAGGGGTTAGGGGTTAGGCTTAGGGTTAGCGTTACGGTTAGGGGTTAGGGGTTAGGGTTAGGGCTAAGGTTAGGGTTAGGGTTAGGGTTAGGGTTAGGGCTAGGGTTAGGGTTACGGCTAGGGTTAGGGTTAGGGTTAGGTTCGGCTTAGGGTTAGGAGTTAGGGTTAGGGTTTCTATTAGGTTAGTTTTAAGGGCTAAGGTTAGTTTTAGGGTTAAGGTTGGGTTAGGGTTAGGATTAGGGTTAGGGTACGACTTAGGGCTAGGGTTAGGGCTAGGGTTAGGGTTAGGGTTAGGGTTAGGGTTTAGGGTTATGGTTAGGGTTAGGGGTTAGGGGTTAGGGGTTAGGCTTAGGGTTAGCATTACGGTTAGGGGTTAGGGGTTAGGGTTAGGGCTAAGGTTAGGGTTAGGGTTAGGGTTAGGGTTAGGGCTACGGTTAGGGTTAGGGTTAGGGTTACGGCTAGGGTTAGGGTTAGGGTTAGGTTAGGCTTAGGGTTAGGAGTTAGGGTTAGGGTTTCTATTAGGTTAGTTTTAAGGGCTAAGGTTAGTTTTAGGGTTAAGGTTGGGTTAGGGTTAGGATTAGGGTTAGGGTACGACTTAGGGCTAGGGTTAGGGCTAGGGTTAGGGTTAGGGTTAGGGTTAGGGTTTAGGGTTATGGTTAGGGTTAGGGGTTAGGGGTTAGGGGTTAGGCTTAGGGTTAGCGTTACGGTTAGGGGTTAGGGGTTAGGGTTAGGGCTAAGGTTAGGGTTAGGGTTAGGGTTAGGTCTAGGGTTAGGGTTAGGGTTAGGGTTACGGCTAGGGTTAGGGTTAGGGTTAGGTTAGGCTTAGGGTTAGGAGTTAGGGTTAGGCTTTCTATTAGGTTAGTTTTAAGGGCTAAGGTTAGTTTTAGGGTTAAGGTTGGGTTAGGGTTAGGTTTAGGGTTAGGGTACAACTTAGGGCTAGGGTTAGGGCTAGGGTTAGGGTTAGGGTTAGGGTTAGGGTTTAGGGTTATGGTTAGGGTTAGGGGTTAGGGGTTAGGGGTTAGGCTTAGGGTTAGCGTTACGGTTAGGGGTTAGGGGTTAGGGTTAGGGCTAAGGTTAGGGTTAGGGTTAGGGTTAGGGTTAGGGCTAGGGTTAGGGTTAGGGTTAGGGTTACGGCTAGGGTTAGGGTTAGGGTTAGGTTAGGCTTAGGGTTAGGAGTTAGGGTTAGGGTTTCTATTAGGTTAGTTTTAAGGGCTAAGGTTAGTTTTAGGGTTAAGGTTGGGTTAGGGTTAGGATTAGGGTTAGGGTACGACTTAGGGCTAGGGTTAGGGCTAGGGTTAGGGTTAGGGTTAGGGTTAGGGTTTAGGGTTATGGTTAGGGTTAGGGGTTAGGGGTTAGGGGTTAGGCTTAGGGTTAGCGTTACGGTTAGGGGTTAGGGGTTAGGGTTAGGGCTAAGGTTAGGGTTAGGGTTAGGGTTAGGGTTAGGGCTAGGGTTAGGGTTACGGCTAGGGTTAGGGTTAGGGTTAGGTTCGGCTTAGGGTTAGGAGTTAGGGTTAGGGTTTCTATTAGGTTAGTTTTAAGGGCTAAGGTTAGTTTTAGGGTTAAGGTTGGGTTAGGGTTAGGTTTAGGGTTAGGGTACGACTTAGGGCTAGGGTTAGGGCTAGGGTTAGGGTTAGGGTTTAGGGTTATGGTTAGGGTTAGGTGTTAGGGGTTAGGGGTTAGGCTTAGGGTTAGCGTTACGGTTAGGGGTTAGGGGTTAGGGTTAGGGCTAAGGTTAGGGTTAGGGTTAGGGTTAGGGTTAGGGCTAGGGTTAGGGTTAGGGTTAGGGTTACGGCTAGGGTTAGGGTTAGGGTTGGTTTAGGCTTAGGGTTAGGAGTTAGGGTTAGGGTTTCTATTAGGTTAGTTTTAAGGGCTAAGGTTAGTTTTAGGGTTAAGGTTGGGTTAGGGTTAGGATTAGGGTTAGGGTACGACTTAGGGCTAGGGTTAGGGTTAGGGTTAGGGTTAGGGTTTAGGTTTATGGTTAGGGTTAGGGGTTAGGGGTTAGGGGTTAGGCTTAGGGTTAGCGTTACGGTTAGGGGTTAGGGGTTAGGGTTAGGGCTAAGGTTAGGGTTAGGGTTAGGGTTAGGGTTAGGGCTAGGGTTAGGGTTAGGGTTAGGGTTACGGCTAGGGTTAGGGTTAGGGTTAGGTTCGGCTTAGGGTTAGGAGTTAGGGTTAGGGTTTCTATTACGTTACTTTTAAGAGCTAAGGTTAGTTTTAGGGTTAAGGTTGGGTTAGGGTTAGGATTAGGGTTAGGGTACGACTTAGGGCTAGGGTTAGGGCTAGGGTTAGGGTTAGGGTTAGGGTTAGGGTTTAGGGTTATGGTTAGGGTTAGGGGTTAGGGGTTAGGGGTTAGGCTTAGGGTTAGCGTTACGGTTAGGGGTTAGGGGTTAGGGTTAGGGCTAAGGTTAGGGTTAGGGTTAGGGTTAGGGTTAGGTCTAGGGTTAGGGTTAGGGTTAGGGTTACGGCTAGGGTTAGGGTTAGGGTTAGGTTAGGCTTAGGGTTAGGAGTTAGGGTTAGGGTTTCTATTAGGTTAGTTTTAAGGGCTAAGGTTAGTTTTAGGGTTAAGGTTGGGTTAGGGTTAGGATTAGGGTTAGGGTACGACTTAGGGCTAGGGTTAGGGCTAGGGTTAGGGTTAGGGTTAGGGTTAGGGTTTAGGTTTATGGTTAGGGTTAGGGGTTAGGGGTTAGGGGTTAGGCTTAGGGTTAGCGTTACGGTTAGGGGTTAGGGGTTAGGGTTAGGGCTAAGGTTAGGGTTAGGGTTAGGGTTAGGGTTAGGGCTAGGGTTAGGGTTAGGGTTAGGGTTACGGCTAGGGTTAGGGTTAGGGTTAGGTTAGGCTTAGGGTTAGGAGTTAGGGTTAGGGTTTCTATTAGGTTAGTTTTAAGGGCTAAGGTTAGTTTTAGGGTTAAGGTTGGGTTAGGGTTAGGATTAGGGTTAGGGTACGACTTAGGGCTAGGGTTAGGGTTAGGGTTAGGGTTAGGGTTTAGGTTTATGGTTAGGGTTAGGGGTTAGGGGTTAGGGGTTAGGCTTAGGGTTAGCGTTACGGTTAGGGGTTAGGGGTTAGGGTTAGGGCTAAGGTTAGGGTTAGGGTTAGGGTTAGGGTTAGGGCTAGGGTTAGGGTTAGGGTTAGGGTTACGGCTAGGGTTAGGGTTAGGGTTAGGTTCGGCTTAGGGTTAGGAGTTAGGGTTAGGGTTTCTATTACGTTACTTTTAAGAGCTAAGGTTAGTTTTAGGGTTAAGGTTGGGTTAGGGTTAGGATTAGGGTTAGGGTACGACTTAGGGCTAGGGTTAGGGCTAGGGTTAGGGTTAGGGTTAGGGTTAGGGTTTAGGGTTATGGTTAGGGTTAGGGGTTAGGGGTTAGGGGTTAGGCTTAGGGTTAGCGTTACGGTTAGGGGTTAGGGGTTAGGGTTAGGGCTAAGGTTAGGGTTAGGGTTAGGGTTAGGGTTAGGTCTAGGGTTAGGGTTAGGGTTAGGGTTACGGCTAGGGTTAGGGTTAGGGTTAGGTTAGGCTTAGGGTTAGGAGTTAGGGTTAGGGTTTCTATTAGGTTAGTTTTAAGGGCTAAGGTTAGTTTTAGGGTTAAGGTTGGGTTAGGGTTAGGATTAGGGTTAGGGTACGACTTAGGGCTAGGGTTAGGGCTAGGGTTAGGGTTAGGGTTAGGGTTAGGGTTTAGGTTTATGGTTAGGGTTAGGGGTTAGGGGTTAGGGGTTAGGCTTAGGGTTAGCGTTACGGTTAGGGGTTAGGGGTTAGGGTTAGGGCTAAGGTTAGGGTTAGGGTTAGGGTTAGGGTTAGGTCTAGGGTTAGGGTTAGGGTTACGGCTAGGGTTAGGGTTAGGGTTAGGTTAGGCTTAGGGTTAGGAGTTAGGGTTAGGGTTTCTATTAGGTTAGTTTTAAGGGCTAAGGTTAGTTTTAGGGTTAAGGTTGGGTTAGGGTTAGGATTAGGGTTAGGGTACGACTTAGGGCTAGGGTTAGGGCTAGGGTTAGGGTTAGGGTTAGGGTTTAGGGTTATGGTTAGGGTTAGGGGTTAGGGGTTAGGGGTTAGGCTTAGGGTTAGCGTTACGGTTAGGGGTTAGGGGTTAGGGTTAGGGCTAAGGTTAGGGTTAGGGTTAGGGCTAGGGTTAGGGTTAGGGTTAGGGTTACGGCTAGCGTTAGGGTTAGGGTTAGGTTAGGCTTAGGGTTAGGAGTTAGGGTTAGGGTTTCTATTAGGTTAGTTTTAAGGGCTAAGGTTAGTTTTAGGGTTAAGGTTGGGTTAGGGTTAGGATTAGGGTTAGGGTACGACTTAGGGCTAGGGTTAGGGCTAGGGTTAGGGTTAGGGTTAGGGTTAGGGTTTAGGGTTATGGTTAGGGTTAGGGGTTAGGGGTTAGGGGTTAGGCTTAGGGTTAGCGTTACGGTTAGGGGTTAGGGGTTAGGGTTAGGGCTAAGGTTAGGGTTAGGGTTAGGGTTAGGGTTAGGGCTAGGGTTAGGGTTAGGGTTAGGGTTACGGCTAGGGTTAGGGTTAGGGTTAGGTTAGGCTTAGGGTTAGGAGTTAGGGTTAGGGTTTCTATTAGGTTAGTTTTAAGGGCTAAGGTTAGTTTTAGGGTTAAGGTTGGGTTAGGGTTAGGATTAGGGTTAGGGTATGACTTAGGGCTAGGGTTAGGGCTAGGGTTAGGGTCAGGGTTAGGGTTAGGGTTTAGGGTTATGGTTAGGGTTAGGGGTTAGGGGTTAGGGGTTAGGCTTAGGGTTAGCGTTACGGTTAGGGGTTAGGGGTTAGGGTTAGGGCTAAGGTTAGGGTTAGGGTTAGGGCTAGGGTTAGGGTTAGGGTTAGGGTTACGGCTAGGGTTAGGGTTAGGGTTAGGTTAGGCTTAGGGTTAGGAGTTAGGGTTAGGGTTTCTATTAGGTTAGTTTTAAGGGCTAAGGTTAGTTTTAGGGTTAAGGTTGGGTTAGGGTTAGGATTAGGGTTAGGGTACGACTTAGGGCTAGGGTTAGGGCTAGGGTTAGGGTTAGGGTTAGGGTTAGGGTTTAGGGTTATGGTTAGGGTTAGGGGTTAGGGGTTAGGGGTTAGGCTTAGGGTTAGCGTTACGGTTAGGGGTTAGGGGTTAGGGTTAGGGCTAAGGTTAGGGTTAGGGTTAGGGTTAGGGTTAGGGCTAGGGTTAGGGTTAGGGTTAGGGTTACGGCTAGGGTTAGGGTTAGGGTTAGGTTAGGCTTAGTGTTAGGAGTTAGGGTTAGGGTTTCTATTAGGTTAGTTTTAAGGGCTAAGGTTAGTTTTAGGGTTAAGGTTGGGTTAGGGTTAGGATTAGGGTTAGGGTACGACTTAGGGCTAGGGTTAGGGTTAGGGTTAGGGTTAGGGTTTAGGGTTATGGTTAGGGTTAGGGGTTAGGGGTTAGGGGTTAGGCTTAGGGTTAGCGTTACGGTTAGGGGTTAGGGGTTAGGGTTAGGGCTAAGGTTAGGGTTAGGGTTAGGGTTAGGGTTAGGGCTAGGGTTAGGGTTAGGGTTAGGGTTACGGCTAGGGTTAGGGTTAGGGTTAGGTTAGGCTTAGGGTTAGGAGTTAGGGTTAGGGTTTCTATTAGGTTAGTTTTAAGGGCTAAGGTTAGTTTTAGGGTTAAGGTTGGGTTAGGGTTAGGATTAGGGTTAGGGTACGACTTAGGGCTAGGGTTAGGGCTAGGGTTAGGGTTAGGGTTAGGGTTAGGGTTTAGGTTTATGGTTAGGGTTAGGGGTTAGGGGTTAGGGGTTAGGCTTAGGGTTAGCGTTACGGTTAGGGGTTAGGGGTTAGGGTTAGGGCTAAGGTTAGGGTTAGGGTTAGGGTTAGGGTTAGGTCTAGGGTTAGGGTTAGGGTTACGGCTAGGGTTAGGGTTAGGGTTAGGTTAGGCTTAGGGTTAGGAGTTAGGGTTAGGGTTTCTATTAGGTTAGTTTTAAGGGCTAAGGTTAGTTTTAGGGTTAAGGTTGGGTTAGGGTTAGGATTAGGGTTAGGGTACGACTTAGGGCTAGGGTTAGGGCTAGGGTTAGGGTTAGGGTTAGGGTTAGGGTTTAGGGTTATGGTTAGGGTTAGGGGTTAGGGGTTAGGGGTTAGGCTTAGGGTTAGCGTTACGGTTAGGGGTTAGGGGTTAGGGTTAGGGCTAAGGTTAGGGTTAGGGTTAGGGTTAGGGTTAGGGCTAGGGTTAGGGTTAGGGTTAGGGTTACGGCTAGGGTTAGGGTTAGGGTTAGGTTAGGCTTAGGGTTAGGAGTTAGGGTTAGGGTTTCTATTAGGTTAGTTTTAAGGGCTAAGGTTAGTTTTAGGGTTAAGGTTGGGTTAGGGTTAGGATTAGGGTTAGGGTACGACTTAGGGCTAGGGTTAGGGCTAGGGTTAGGGTTAGGGTTAGGGTTAGGGTTTAGGGTTATGGTTAGGGTTAGGGGTTAGGGGTTAGGGGTTAGGCTTAGGGTTAGCGTTACGGTTAGGGGTTAGGGGTTAGGGTTAGGGCTAAGGTTAGGGTTAGGGTTAGGGTTAGGGTTAGGGCTAGGGTTAGGGTTAGGGTTAGGGTTACGGCTAGGGTTAGGGTTAGGGTTAGGTTAGGCTTAGGGTTAGGAGTTAGGGTTAGGGTTTCTATTAGGTTAGTTTTAAGGGCTAAGGTTAGTTTTAGGGTTAAGGTTGGGTTAGGGTTAGGATTAGGGTTAGGGTACGACTTAGGGCTAGGGTTAGGGCTAGGGTTAGGGTTAGGGTTAGGGTTAGGGTTTAGGGTTATGGTTAGGGTTAGGGGTTAGGGGTTAGGGGTTAGGCTTAGGGTTAGCGTTACGGTTAGGGGTTAGGGGTTAGGGTTAGGGCTAAGGTTAGGGTTAGGGTTAGGGTTAGGGTTAGGGCTAGGGTTAGGGTTAGGGTTAGGGTTACGGCTAGGGTTAGGGTTAGGGTTAGGTTAGGCTTAGGGTTAGGAGTTAGGGTTAGGGTTTCTATTAGGTTAGTTTTAAGGGCTAAGGTTAGTTTTAGGGTTAAGGTTGGGTTAGGGTTAGGATTAGGGTTAGGGTACGACTTAGGGCTAGGGTTAGGGCTAGGGTTAGGGTTAGGGTTAGGGTTAGGGTTTAGGGTTATGGTTAGGGTTAGGGGTTAGGGGTTAGGGGTTAGGCTTAGGGTTAGCGTTACGGTTAGGGGTTAGGGGTTAGGGTTAGGGCTAAGGTTAGGGTTAGGGTTAGGGTTAGGGTTAGGGCTAGGGTTAGGGTTAGGGTTAGGGTTACGGCTAGGGTTAGGGTTAGGGTTAGGTTAGGCTTAGGGTTAGGAGTTAGGGTTAGGGTTTCTATTAGGTTAGTTTTAAGGGCTAAGGTTAGTTTTAGGGTTAAGGTTGGGTTAGGGTTAGGATTAGGGTTAGGGTACGACTTAGGGCTAGGGTTAGGGCTAGGGTTAGGGTTAGGGTTAGGGTTAGGGTTTAGGGTTATGGTTAGGGTTAGGGGTTAGGGGTTAGGGGTTAGGCTTAGGGTTAGCGTTACGGTTAGGGGTTAGGGGTTAGGGTTAGGGCTAAGGTTAGGGTTAGGGTTAGGGTTAGGGTTAGGGCTAGGGTTAGGGTTAGGGTTAGGGTTACGGCTAGGGTTAGGGTTAGGGTTAGGTTAGGCTTAGGGTTAGGAGTTAGGGTTAGGGTTTCTATTAGGTTAGTTTTAAGGGCTAAGGTTAGTTTTAGGGTTAAGGTTGGGTTAGGGTTAGGATTAGGGTTAGGGTACGACTTAGGGCTAGGGTTAGGGCTAGGGTTAGGGTTAGGGTTAGGGTTAGGGTTTAGGGTTATGGTTAGGGTTAGGGGTTAGGGGTTAGGGGTTAGGCTTAGGGTTAGCGTTACGGTTAGGGGTTAGGGGTTAGGGTTAGGGCTAAGGTTAGGGTTAGGGTTAGGGTTAGGGTTAGGGCTAGGGTTAGGGTTAGGGTTAGGGTTACGGCTAGGGTTAGGGTTAGGGTTAGGTTAGGCTTAGGGTTAGGAGTTAGGGTTAGGGTTTCTATTAGGTTAGTTTTAAGGGCTAAGGTTAGTTTTAGGGTTAAGGTTGGGTTAGGGTTAGGATTAGGGTTAGGGTACGACTTAGGGCTAGGGTTAGGGCTAGGGTTAGGGTTAGGGTTAGGGTTAGGGTTTAGGGTTATGGTTAGGGTTAGGGGTTAGGGGTTAGGGGTTAGGCTTAGGGTTAGCGTTACGGTTAGGGGTTAGGGGTTAGGGTTAGGGCTAAGGTTAGGGTTAGGGTTAGGGTTAGGGTTAGGGCTAGGGTTAGGGTTAGGGTTAGGGTTACGGCTAGGGTTAGGGTTAGGGTTAGGTTAGGCTTAGGGTTAGGAGTTAGGGTTAGGGTTTCTATTAGGTTAGTTTTAAGGGCTAAGGTTAGTTTTAGGGTTAAGGTTGGGTTAGGGTTAGGATTAGGGTTAGGGTACGACTTAGGGCTAGGGTTAGGGCTAGGGTTAGGGTTAGGGTTAGGGTTAGGGTTTAGGGTTATGGTTAGGGTTAGGGGTTAGGGGTTAGGGGTTAGGCTTAGGGTTAGCGTTACGGTTAGGGGTTAGGGGTTAGGGTTAGGGCTAAGGTTAGGGTTAGGGTTAGGGTTAGGGTTAGGGCTAGGGTTAGGGTTAGGGTTAGGGTTACGGCTAGGGTTAGGGTTAGGGTTAGGTTAGGCTTAGGGTTAGGAGTTAGGGTTAGGGTTTCTATTAGGTTAGTTTTAAGGGCTAAGGTTAGTTTTAGGGTTAAGGTTGGGTTAGGGTTAGGATTAGGGTTAGGGTACGACTTAGGGCTAGGGTTAGGGCTAGGGTTAGGGTTAGGGTTAGGGTTAGGGTTTAGGGTTATGGTTAGGGTTAGGGGTTAGGGGTTAGGGGTTAGGCTTAGGGTTAGCGTTACGGTTAGGGGTTAGGGGTTAGGGTTAGGGCTAAGGTTAGGGTTAGGGTTAGGGTTAGGGTTAGGGCTAGGGTTAGGGTTAGGGTTAGGGTTACGGCTAGGGTTAGGGTTAGGGTTAGGTTAGGCTTAGGGTTAGGAGTTAGGGTTAGGGTTTCTATTAGGTTAGTTTTAAGGGCTAAGGTTAGTTTTAGGGTTAAGGTTGGGTTAGGGTTAGGATTAGGGTTAGGGTACGACTTAGGGCTAGGGTTAGGGCTAGGGTTAGGGTTAGGGTTAGGGTTAGGGTTTAGGGTTATGGTTAGGGTTAGGGGTTAGGGGTTAGGGGTTAGGCTTAGGGTTAGCGTTACGGTTAGGGGTTAGGGGTTAGGGTTAGGGCTAAGGTTAGGGTTAGGGTTAGGGTTAGGGTTAGGGCTAGGGTTAGGGTTAGGGTTAGGGTTACGGCTAGGGTTAGGGTTAGGGTTAGGTTAGGCTTAGGGTTAGGAGTTAGGGTTAGGGTTTCTATTAGGTTAGTTTTAAGGGCTAAGGTTAGTTTTAGGGTTAAGGTTGGGTTAGGGTTAGGATTAGGGTTAGGGTACGACTTAGGGCTAGGGTTAGGGCTAGGGTTAGGGTTAGGGTTAGGGTTAGGGTTTAGGGTTATGGTTAGGGTTAGGGGTTAGGGGTTAGGGGTTAGGCTTAGGGTTAGCGTTACGGTTAGGGGTTAGGGGTTAGGGTTAGGGCTAAGGTTAGGGTTAGGGTTAGGGTTAGGGTTAGGGCTAGGGTTAGGGTTAGGGTTAGGGTTACGGCTAGGGTTAGGGTTAGGGTTAGGTTAGGCTTAGGGTTAGGAGTTAGGGTTAGGGTTTCTATTAGGTTAGTTTTAAGGGCTAAGGTTAGTTTTAGGGTTAAGGTTGGGTTAGGGTTAGGATTAGGGTTAGGGTACGACTTAGGGCTAGGGTTAGGGCTAGGGTTAGGGTTAGGGTTAGGGTTAGGGTTTAGGGTTATGGTTAGGGTTAGGGGTTAGGGGTTAGGGGTTAGGCTTAGGGTTAGCGTTACGGTTAGGGGTTAGGGGTTAGGGTTAGGGCTAAGGTTAGGGTTAGGGTTAGGGTTAGGGTTAGGGCTAGGGTTAGGGTTAGGGTTAGGGTTACGGCTAGGGTTAGGGTTAGGGTTAGGTTAGGCTTAGGGTTAGGAGTTAGGGTTAGGGTTTCTATTAGGTTAGTTTTAAGGGCTAAGGTTAGTTTTAGGGTTAAGGTTGGGTTAGGGTTAGGATTAGGGTTAGGGTACGACTTAGGGCTAGGGTTAGGGCTAGGGTTAGGGTTAGGGTTAGGGTTAGGGTTTAGGGTTATGGTTAGGGTTAGGGGTTAGGGGTTAGGGGTTAGGCTTAGGGTTAGCGTTACGGTTAGGGGTTAGGGGTTAGGGTTAGGGCTAAGGTTAGGGTTAGGGTTAGGGTTAGGGTTAGGGCTAGGGTTAGGGTTAGGGTTAGGGTTACGGCTAGGGTTAGGGTTAGGGTTAGGTTAGGCTTAGGGTTAGGAGTTAGGGTTAGGGTTTCTATTAGGTTAGTTTTAAGGGCTAAGGTTAGTTTTAGGGTTAAGGTTGGGTTAGGGTTAGGATTAGGGTTAGGGTACGACTTAGGGCTAGGGTTAGGGCTAGGGTTAGGGTTAGGGTTAGGGTTAGGGTTTAGGGTTATGGTTAGGGTTAGGGGTTAGGGGTTAGGGGTTAGGCTTAGGGTTAGCGTTACGGTTAGGGGTTAGGGGTTAGGGTTAGGGCTAAGGTTAGGGTTAGGGTTAGGGTTAGGGTTAGGGCTAGGGTTAGGGTTAGGGTTAGGGTTACGGCTAGGGTTAGGGTTAGGGTTAGGTTAGGCTTAGGGTTAGGAGTTAGGGTTAGGGTTTCTATTAGGTTAGTTTTAAGGGCTAAGGTTAGTTTTAGGGTTAAGGTTGGGTTAGGGTTAGGATTAGGGTTAGGGTACGACTTAGGGCTAGGGTTAGGGCTAGGGTTAGGGTTAGGGTTAGGGTTAGGGTTTAGGGTTATGGTTAGGGTTAGGGGTTAGGGGTTAGGGGTTAGGCTTAGGGTTAGCGTTACGGTTAGGGGTTAGGGGTTAGGGTTAGGGCTAAGGTTAGGGTTAGGGTTAGGGTTAGGGTTAGGGCTAGGGTTAGGGTTAGGGTTAGGGTTACGGCTAGGGTTAGGGTTAGGGTTAGGTTAGGCTTAGGGTTAGGAGTTAGGGTTAGGGTTTCTATTAGGTTAGTTTTAAGGGCTAAGGTTAGTTTTAGGGTTAAGGTTGGGTTAGGGTTAGGATTAGGGTTAGGGTACGACTTAGGGCTAGGGTTAGGGCTAGGGTTAGGGTTAGGGTTAGGGTTAGGGTTTAGGGTTATGGTTAGGGTTAGGGGTTAGGGGTTAGGGGTTAGGCTTAGGGTTAGCGTTACGGTTAGGGGTTAGGGGTTAGGGTTAGGGCTAAGGTTAGGGTTAGGGTTAGGGTTAGGGTTAGGGCTAGGGTTAGGGTTAGGGTTAGGGTTACGGCTAGGGTTAGGGTTAGGGTTAGGTTAGGCTTAGGGTTAGGAGTTAGGGTTAGGGTTTCTATTAGGTTAGTTTTAAGGGCTAAGGTTAGTTTTAGGGTTAAGGTTGGGTTAGGGTTAGGATTAGGGTTAGGGTACGACTTAGGGCTAGGGTTAGGGCTAGGGTTAGGGTTAGGGTTAGGGTTAGGGTTTAGGGTTATGGTTAGGGTTAGGGGTTAGGGGTTAGGGGTTAGGCTTAGGGTTAGCGTTACGGTTAGGGGTTAGGGGTTAGGGTTAGGGCTAAGGTTAGGGTTAGGGTTAGGGTTAGGGTTAGGGCTAGGGTTAGGGTTAGGGTTAGGGTTACGGCTAGGGTTAGGGTTAGGGTTAGGTTAGGCTTAGGGTTAGGAGTTAGGGTTAGGGTTTCTATTAGGTTAGTTTTAAGGGCTAAGGTTAGTTTTAGGGTTAAGGTTGGGTTAGGGTTAGGATTAGGGTTAGGGTACGACTTAGGGCTAGGGTTAGGGCTAGGGTTAGGGTTAGGGTTAGGGTTAGGGTTTAGGGTTATGGTTAGGGTTAGGGGTTAGGGGTTAGGGGTTAGGCTTAGGGTTAGCGTTACGGTTAGGGGTTAGGGGTTAGGGTTAGGGCTAAGGTTAGGGTTAGGGTTAGGGTTAGGGTTAGGGCTAGGGTTAGGGTTAGGGTTAGGGTTACGGCTAGGGTTAGGGTTAGGGTTAGGTTAGGCTTAGGGTTAGGAGTTAGGGTTAGGGTTTCTATTAGGTTAGTTTTAAGGGCTAAGGTTAGTTTTAGGGTTAAGGTTGGGTTAGGGTTAGGATTAGGGTTAGGGTACGACTTAGGGCTAGGGTTAGGGCTAGGGTTAGGGTTAGGGTTAGGGTTAGGGTTTAGGGTTATGGTTAGGGTTAGGGGTTAGGGGTTAGGGGTTAGGCTTAGGGTTAGCGTTACGGTTAGGGGTTAGGGGTTAGGGTTAGGGCTAAGGTTAGGGTTAGGGTTAGGGTTAGGGTTAGGGCTAGGGTTAGGGTTAGGGTTAGGGTTACGGCTAGGGTTAGGGTTAGGGTTAGGTTAGGCTTAGGGTTAGGAGTTAGGGTTAGGGTTTCTATTAGGTTAGTTTTAAGGGCTAAGGTTAGTTTTAGGGTTAAGGTTGGGTTAGGGTTAGGATTAGGGTTAGGGTACGACTTAGGGTTAGGGCTAGGGTTAGGGTTAGGGTTAGGGTTAGGGTTTAGGGTTATGGTTAGGGTTAGGGGTTAGGGGTTAGGGGTTAGGCTTAGGGTTAGCGTTACGGTTAGGGGTTAGGGGTTAGGGTTAGGGCTAAGGTTAGGGTTAGGGTTAGGGTTAGGGTTAGGGCTAGGGTTAGGGTTAGGGTTAGGGTTACGGCTAGGGTTAGGGTTAGGGTTAGGTTAGGCTTAGGGTTAGGAGTTAGGGTTAGGGTTTCTATTAGGTTAGTTTTAAGGGCTAAGGTTAGTTTTAGGGTTAAGGTTGGGTTAGGGTTAGGATTAGGGTTAGGGTACGACTTAGGGCTAGGGTTAGGGCTAGGGTTAGGGTTAGGGTTAGGGTTAGGGTTTAGGGTTATGGTTAGGGTTAGGGGTTAGGGGTTAGGGGTTAGGCTTAGGGTTAGCGTTACGGTTAGGGGTTAGGGGTTAGGGTTAGGGCTAAGGTTAGGGTTAGGGTTAGGGTTAGGGTTAGGGCTAGGGTTAGGGTTAGGGTTAGGGTTACGGCTAGGGTTAGGGTTAGGGTTAGGTTAGGCTTAGGGTTAGGAGTTAGGGTTAGGGTTTCTATTAGGTTAGTTTTAAGGGCTAAGGTTAGTTTTAGGGTTAAGGTTGGGTTAGGGTTAGGATTAGGGTTAGGGTACGACTTAGGGCTAGGGTTAGGGCTAGGGTTAGGGTTAGGGTTAGGGTTAGGGTTTAGGGTTATGGTTAGGGTTAGGGGTTAGGGGTTAGGGGTTAGGCTTAGGGTTAGCGTTACGGTTAGGGGTTAGGGGTTAGGGTTAGGGCTAAGGTTAGGGTTAGGGTTAGGGTTAGGGTTAGGGCTAGGGTTAGGGTTAGGGTTAGGGTTACGGCTAGGGTTAGGGTTAGGGTTAGGTTAGGCTTAGGGTTAGGAGTTAGGGTTAGGGTTTCTATTAGGTTAGTTTTAAGGGCTAAGGTTAGTTTTAGGGTTAAGGTTGGGTTAGGGTTAGGATTAGGGTTAGGGTACGACTTAGGGCTAGGGTTAGGGCTAGGGTTAGGGTTAGGGTTAGGGTTAGGGTTTAGGGTTATGGTTAGGGTTAGGGGTTAGGGGTTAGGGGTTAGGCTTAGGGTTAGCGTTACGGTTAGGGGTTAGGGGTTAGGGTTAGGGCTAAGGTTAGGGTTAGGGTTAGGGTTAGGGTTAGGGCTAGGGTTAGGGTTAGGGTTAGGGTTACGGCTAGGGTTAGGGTTAGGGTTAGGTTAGGCTTAGGGTTAGGAGTTAGGGTTAGGGTTTCTATTAGGTTAGTTTTAAGGGCTAAGGTTAGTTTTAGGGTTAAGGTTGGGTTAGGGTTAGGATTAGGGTTAGGGTACGACTTAGGGCTAGGGTTAGGGCTAGGGTTAGGGTTAGGGTTAGGGTTAGGGTTTAGGGTTATGGTTAGGGTTAGGGGTTAGGGGTTAGGGGTTAGGCTTAGGGTTAGCGTTACGGTTAGGGGTTAGGGGTTAGGGTTAGGGCTAAGGTTAGGGTTAGGGTTAGGGTTAGGGTTAGGGCTAGGGTTAGGGTTAGGGTTAGGGTTACGGCTAGGGTTAGGGTTAGGGTTAGGTTAGGCTTAGGGTTAGGAGTTAGGGTTAGGGTTTCTATTAGGTTAGTTTTAAGGGCTAAGGTTAGTTTTAGGGTTAAGGTTGGGTTAGGGTTAGGATTAGGGTTAGGGTACGACTTAGGGCTAGGGTTAGGGCTAGGGTTAGGGTTAGGGTTAGGGTTAGGGTTTAGGGTTATGGTTAGGGTTAGGGGTTAGGGGTTAGGGGTTAGGCTTAGGGTTAGCGTTACGGTTAGGGGTTAGGGGTTAGGGTTAGGGCTAAGGTTAGGGTTAGGGTTAGGGTTAGGGTTAGGGCTAGGGTTAGGGTTAGGGTTAGGGTTACGGCTAGGGTTAGGGTTAGGGTTAGGTTAGGCTTAGGGTTAGGAGTTAGGGTTAGGGTTTCTATTAGGTTAGTTTTAAGGGCTAAGGTTAGTTTTAGGGTTAAGGTTGGGTTAGGGTTAGGATTAGGGTTAGGGTACGACTTAGGGCTAGGGTTAGGGCTAGGGTTAGGGTTAGGGTTAGGGTTAGGGTTTAGGGTTATGGTTAGGGTTAGGGGTTAGGGGTTAGGGGTTAGGCTTAGGGTTAGCGTTACGGTTAGGGGTTAGGGGTTAGGGTTAGGGCTAAGGTTAGGGTTAGGGTTAGGGTTAGGGTTAGGGCTAGGGTTAGGGTTAGGGTTAGGGTTACGGCTAGGGTTAGGGTTAGGGTTAGGTTAGGCTTAGGGTTAGGAGTTAGGGTTAGGGTTTCTATTAGGTTAGTTTTAAGGGCTAAGGTTAGTTTTAGGGTTAAGGTTGGGTTAGGGTTAGGATTAGGGTTAGGGTACGACTTAGGGCTAGGGTTAGGGCTAGGGTTAGGGTTAGGGTTAGGGTTAGGGTTTAGGGTTATGGTTAGGGTTAGGGGTTAGGGGTTAGGGGTTAGGCTTAGGGTTAGCGTTACGGTTAGGGGTTAGGGGTTAGGGTTAGGGCTAAGGTTAGGGTTAGGGTTAGGGTTAGGGTTAGGGCTAGGGTTAGGGTTAGGGTTAGGGTTACGGCTAGGGTTAGGGTTAGGGTTAGGTTAGGCTTAGGGTTAGGAGTTAGGGTTAGGGTTTCTATTAGGTTAGTTTTAAGGGCTAAGGTTAGTTTTAGGGTTAAGGTTGGGTTAGGGTTAGGATTAGGGTTAGGGTACGACTTAGGGCTAGGGTTAGGGCTAGGGTTAGGGTTAGGGTTAGGGTTAGGGTTTAGGGTTATGGTTAGGGTTAGGGGTTAGGGGTTAGGGGTTAGGCTTAGGGTTAGCGTTACGGTTAGGGGTTAGGGGTTAGGGTTAGGGCTAAGGTTAGGGTTAGGGTTAGGGTTAGGGTTAGGGCTAGGGTTAGGGTTAGGGTTAGGGTTACGGCTAGGGTTAGGGTTAGGGTTAGGTTAGGCTTAGGGTTAGGAGTTAGGGTTAGGGTTTCTATTAGGTTAGTTTTAAGGGCTAAGGTTAGTTTTAGGGTTAAGGTTGGGTTAGGGTTAGGATTAGGGTTAGGGTACGACTTAGGGCTAGGGTTAGGGCTAGGGTTAGGGTTAGGGTTAGGGTTAGGGTTTAGGGTTATGGTTAGGGTTAGGGGTTAGGGGTTAGGGGTTAGGCTTAGGGTTAGCGTTACGGTTAGGGGTTAGGGGTTAGGGTTAGGGCTAAGGTTAGGGTTAGGGTTAGGGTTAGGGTTAGGGCTAGGGTTAGGGTTAGGGTTAGGGTTACGGCTAGGGTTAGGGTTAGGGTTAGGTTAGGCTTAGGGTTAGGAGTTAGGGTTAGGGTTTCTATTAGGTTAGTTTTAAGGGCTAAGGTTAGTTTTAGGGTTAAGGTTGGGTTAGGGTTAGGATTAGGGTTAGGGTACGACTTAGGGCTAGGGTTAGGGCTAGGGTTAGGGTTAGGGTTAGGGTTAGGGTTTAGGGTTATGGTTAGGGTTAGGGGTTAGGGGTTAGGGGTTAGGCTTAGGGTTAGCGTTACGGTTAGGGGTTAGGGGTTAGGGTTAGGGCTAAGGTTAGGGTTAGGGTTAGGGTTAGGGTTAGGGCTAGGGTTAGGGTTAGGGTTAGGGTTACGGCTAGGGTTAGGGTTAGGGTTAGGTTAGGCTTAGGGTTAGGAGTTAGGGTTAGGGTTTCTATTAGGTTAGTTTTAAGGGCTAAGGTTAGTTTTAGGGTTAAGGTTGGGTTAGGGTTAGGATTAGGGTTAGGGTACGACTTAGGGCTAGGGTTAGGGCTAGGGTTAGGGTTAGGGTTAGGGTTAGGGTTTAGGGTTATGGTTAGGGTTAGGGGTTAGGGGTTAGGGGTTAGGCTTAGGGTTAGCGTTACGGTTAGGGGTTAGGGGTTAGGGTTAGGGCTAAGGTTAGGGTTAGGGTTAGGGTTAGGGTTAGGGCTAGGGTTAGGGTTAGGGTTAGGGTTACGGCTAGGGTTAGGGTTAGGGTTAGGTTAGGCTTAGGGTTAGGAGTTAGGGTTAGGGTTTCTATTAGGTTAGTTTTAAGGGCTAAGGTTAGTTTTAGGGTTAAGGTTGGGTTAGGGTTAGGATTAGGGTTAGGGTACGACTTAGGGCTAGGGTTAGGGCTAGGGTTAGGGTTAGGGTTAGGGTTAGGGTTTAGGGTTATGGTTAGGGTTAGGGGTTAGGGGTTAGGGGTTAGGCTTAGGGTTAGCGTTACGGTTAGGGGTTAGGGGTTAGGGTTAGGGCTAAGGTTAGGGTTAGGGTTAGGGTTAGGGTTAGGGCTAGGGTTAGGGTTAGGGTTAGGGTTACGGCTAGGGTTAGGGTTAGGGTTAGGTTAGGCTTAGGGTTAGGAGTTAGGGTTAGGGTTTCTATTAGGTTAGTTTTAAGGGCTAAGGTTAGTTTTAGGGTTAAGGTTGGGTTAGGGTTAGGATTAGGGTTAGGGTACGACTTAGGGCTAGGGTTAGGGCTAGGGTTAGGGTTAGGGTTAGGGTTAGGGTTTAGGGTTATGGTTAGGGTTAGGGGTTAGGGGTTAGGGGTTAGGCTTAGGGTTAGCGTTACGGTTAGGGGTTAGGGGTTAGGGTTAGGGCTAAGGTTAGGGTTAGGGTTAGGGTTAGGGTTAGGGCTAGGGTTAGGGTTAGGGTTAGGGTTACGGCTAGGGTTAGGGTTAGGGTTAGGTTAGGCTTAGGGTTAGGAGTTAGGGTTAGGGTTTCTATTAGGTTAGTTTTAAGGGCTAAGGTTAGTTTTAGGGTTAAGGTTGGGTTAGGGTTAGGATTAGGGTTAGGGTACGACTTAGGGCTAGGGTTAGGGCTAGGGTTAGGGTTAGGGTTAGGGTTAGGGTTTAGGGTTATGGTTAGGGTTAGGGGTTAGGGGTTAGGGGTTAGGCTTAGGGTTAGCGTTACGGTTAGGGGTTAGGGGTTAGGGTTAGGGCTAAGGTTAGGGTTAGGGTTAGGGTTAGGGTTAGGGCTAGGGTTAGGGTTAGGGTTAGGGTTACGGCTAGGGTTAGGGTTAGGGTTAGGTTAGGCTTAGGGTTAGGAGTTAGGGTTAGGGTTTCTATTAGGTTAGTTTTAAGGGCTAAGGTTAGTTTTAGGGTTAAGGTTGGGTTAGGGTTAGGATTAGGGTTAGGGTACGACTTAGGGCTAGGGTTAGGGCTAGGGTTAGGGTTAGGGTTAGGGTTAGGGTTTAGGGTTATGGTTAGGGTTAGGGGTTAGGGGTTAGGGGTTAGGCTTAGGGTTAGCGTTACGGTTAGGGGTTAGGGGTTAGGGTTAGGGCTAAGGTTAGGGTTAGGGTTAGGGTTAGGGTTAGGGCTAGGGTTAGGGTTAGGGTTAGGGTTACGGCTAGGGTTAGGGTTAGGGTTAGGTTAGGCTTAGGGTTAGGAGTTAGGGTTAGGGTTTCTATTAGGTTAGTTTTAAGGGCTAAGGTTAGTTTTAGGGTTAAGGTTGGGTTAGGGTTAGGATTAGGGTTAGGGTACGACTTAGGGCTAGGGTTAGGGCTAGGGTTAGGGTTAGGGTTAGGGTTAGGGTTTAGGGTTATGGTTAGGGTTAGGGGTTAGGGGTTAGGGGTTAGGCTTAGGGTTAGCGTTACGGTTAGGGGTTAGGGGTTAGGGTTAGGGCTAAGGTTAGGGTTAGGGTTAGGGTTAGGGTTAGGGCTAGGGTTAGGGTTAGGGTTAGGGTTACGGCTAGGGTTAGGGTTAGGGTTAGGTTAGGCTTAGGGTTAGGAGTTAGGGTTAGGGTTTCTATTAGGTTAGTTTTAAGGGCTAAGGTTAGTTTTAGGGTTAAGGTTGGGTTAGGGTTAGGATTAGGGTTAGGGTACGACTTAGGGCTAGGGTTAGGGCTAGGGTTAGGGTTAGGGTTAGGGTTAGGGTTTAGGGTTATGGTTAGGGTTAGGGGTTAGGGGTTAGGGGTTAGGCTTAGGGTTAGCGTTACGGTTAGGGGTTAGGGGTTAGGGTTAGGGCTAAGGTTAGGGTTAGGGTTAGGGTTAGGGTTAGGGCTAGGGTTAGGGTTAGGGTTAGGGTTACGGCTAGGGTTAGGGTTAGGGTTAGGTTAGGCTTAGGGTTAGGAGTTAGGGTTAGGGTTTCTATTAGGTTAGTTTTAAGGGCTAAGGTTAGTTTTAGGGTTAAGGTTGGGTTAGGGTTAGGATTAGGGTTAGGGTACGACTTAGGGCTAGGGTTAGGGCTAGGGTTAGGGTTAGGGTTAGGGTTAGGGTTTAGGGTTATGGTTAGGGTTAGGGGTTAGGGGTTAGGGGTTAGGCTTAGGGTTAGCGTTACGGTTAGGGGTTAGGGGTTAGGGTTAGGGCTAAGGTTAGGGTTAGGGTTAGGGTTAGGGTTAGGGCTAGGGTTAGGGTTAGGGTTAGGGTTACGGCTAGGGTTAGGGTTAGGGTTAGGTTAGGCTTAGGGTTAGGAGTTAGGGTTAGGGTTTCTATTAGGTTAGTTTTAAGGGCTAAGGTTAGTTTTAGGGTTAAGGTTGGGTTAGGGTTAGGATTAGGGTTAGGGTACGACTTAGGGCTAGGGTTAGGGCTAGGGTTAGGGTTAGGGTTAGGGTTAGGGTTTAGGGTTATGGTTAGGGTTAGGGGTTAGGGGTTAGGGGTTAGGCTTAGGGTTAGCGTTACGGTTAGGGGTTAGGGGTTAGGGTTAGGGCTAAGGTTAGGGTTAGGGTTAGGGTTAGGGTTAGGGCTAGGGTTAGGGTTAGGGTTAGGGTTACGGCTAGGGTTAGGGTTAGGGTTAGGTTAGGCTTAGGGTTAGGAGTTAGGGTTAGGGTTTCTATTAGGTTAGTTTTAAGGGCTAAGGTTAGTTTTAGGGTTAAGGTTGGGTTAGGGTTAGGATTAGGGTTAGGGTACGACTTAGGGCTAGGGTTAGGGCTAGGGTTAGGGTTAGGGTTAGGGTTAGGGTTTAGGGTTATGGTTAGGGTTAGGGGTTAGGGGTTAGGGGTTAGGCTTAGGGTTAGCGTTACGGTTAGGGGTTAGGGGTTAGGGTTAGGGCTAAGGTTAGGGTTAGGGTTAGGGTTAGGGTTAGGGCTAGGGTTAGGGTTAGGGTTAGGGTTACGGCTAGGGTTAGGGTTAGGGTTAGGTTAGGCTTAGGGTTAGGAGTTAGGGTTAGGGTTTCTATTAGGTTAGTTTTAAGGGCTAAGGTTAGTTTTAGGGTTAAGGTTGGGTTAGGGTTAGGATTAGGGTTAGGGTACGACTTAGGGCTAGGGTTAGGGCTAGGGTTAGGGTTAGGGTTAGGGTTAGGGTTTAGGGTTATGGTTAGGGTTAGGGGTTAGGGGTTAGGGGTTAGGCTTAGGGTTAGCGTTACGGTTAGGGGTTAGGGGTTAGGGTTAGGGCTAAGGTTAGGGTTAGGGTTAGGGTTAGGGTTAGGGCTAGGGTTAGGGTTAGGGTTAGGGTTACGGCTAGGGTTAGGGTTAGGGTTAGGTTAGGCTTAGGGTTAGGAGTTAGGGTTAGGGTTTCTATTAGGTTAGTTTTAAGGGCTAAGGTTAGTTTTAGGGTTAAGGTTGGGTTAGGGTTAGGATTAGGGTTAGGGTACGACTTAGGGCTAGGGTTAGGGCTAGGGTTAGGGTTAGGGTTAGGGTTAGGGTTTAGGGTTATGGTTAGGGTTAGGGGTTAGGGGTTAGGGGTTAGGCTTAGGGTTAGCGTTACGGTTAGGGGTTAGGGGTTAGGGTTAGGGCTAAGGTTAGGGTTAGGGTTAGGGTTAGGGTTAGGGCTAGGGTTAGGGTTAGGGTTAGGGTTACGGCTAGGGTTAGGGTTAGGGTTAGGTTAGGCTTAGGGTTAGGAGTTAGGGTTAGGGTTTCTATTAGGTTAGTTTTAAGGGCTAAGGTTAGTTTTAGGGTTAAGGTTGGGTTAGGGTTAGGATTAGGGTTAGGGTACGACTTAGGGCTAGGGTTAGGGCTAGGGTTAGGGTTAGGGTTAGGGTTAGGGTTTAGGGTTATGGTTAGGGTTAGGGGTTAGGGGTTAGGGGTTAGGCTTAGGGTTAGCGTTACGGTTAGGGGTTAGGGGTTAGGGTTAGGGCTAAGGTTAGGGTTAGGGTTAGGGTTAGGGTTAGGGCTAGGGTTAGGGTTAGGGTTAGGGTTACGGCTAGGGTTAGGGTTAGGGTTAGGTTAGGCTTAGGGTTAGGAGTTAGGGTTAGGGTTTCTATTAGGTTAGTTTTAAGGGCTAAGGTTAGTTTTAGGGTTAAGGTTGGGTTAGGGTTAGGATTAGGGTTAGGGTACGACTTAGGGCTAGGGTTAGGGCTAGGGTTAGGGTTAGGGTTAGGGTTAGGGTTTAGGGTTATGGTTAGGGTTAGGGGTTAGGGGTTAGGGGTTAGGCTTAGGGTTAGCGTTACGGTTAGGGGTTAGGGGTTAGGGTTAGGGCTAAGGTTAGGGTTAGGGTTAGGGTTAGGGTTAGGGCTAGGGTTAGGGTTAGGGTTAGGGTTACGGCTAGGGTTAGGGTTAGGGTTAGGTTAGGCTTAGGGTTAGGAGTTAGGGTTAGGGTTTCTATTAGGTTAGTTTTAAGGGCTAAGGTTAGTTTTAGGGTTAAGGTTGGGTTAGGGTTAGGATTAGGGTTAGGGTACGACTTAGGGCTAGGGTTAGGGCTAGGGTTAGGGTTAGGGTTAGGGTTAGGGTTTAGGGTTATGGTTAGGGTTAGGGGTTAGGGGTTAGGGGTTAGGCTTAGGGTTAGCGTTACGGTTAGGGGTTAGGGGTTAGGGTTAGGGCTAAGGTTAGGGTTAGGGTTAGGGTTAGGGTTAGGGCTAGGGTTAGGGTTAGGGTTAGGGTTACGGCTAGGGTTAGGGTTAGGGTTAGGTTAGGCTTAGGGTTAGGAGTTAGGGTTAGGGTTTCTATTAGGTTAGTTTTAAGGGCTAAGGTTAGTTTTAGGGTTAAGGTTGGGTTAGGGTTAGGATTAGGGTTAGGGTACGACTTAGGGCTAGGGTTAGGGCTAGGGTTAGGGTTAGGGTTAGGGTTAGGGTTTAGGGTTATGGTTAGGGTTAGGGGTTAGGGGTTAGGGGTTAGGCTTAGGGTTAGCGTTACGGTTAGGGGTTAGGGGTTAGGGTTAGGGCTAAGGTTAGGGTTAGGGTTAGGGTTAGGGTTAGGGCTAGGGTTAGGGTTAGGGTTAGGGTTACGGCTAGGGTTAGGGTTAGGGTTAGGTTAGGCTTAGGGTTAGGAGTTAGGGTTAGGGTTTCTATTAGGTTAGTTTTAAGGGCTAAGGTTAGTTTTAGGGTTAAGGTTGGGTTAGGGTTAGGATTAGGGTTAGGGTACGACTTAGGGCTAGGGTTAGGGCTAGGGTTAGGGTTAGGGTTAGGGTTAGGGTTTAGGGTTATGGTTAGGGTTAGGGGTTAGGGGTTAGGGGTTAGGCTTAGGGTTAGCGTTACGGTTAGGGGTTAGGGGTTAGGGTTAGGGCTAAGGTTAGGGTTAGGGTTAGGGTTAGGGTTAGGGCTAGGGTTAGGGTTAGGGTTAGGGTTACGGCTAGGGTTAGGGTTAGGGTTAGGTTAGGCTTAGGGTTAGGAGTTAGGGTTAGGGTTTCTATTAGGTTAGTTTTAAGGGCTAAGGTTAGTTTTAGGGTTAAGGTTGGGTTAGGGTTAGGATTAGGGTTAGGGTACGACTTAGGGCTAGGGTTAGGGCTAGGGTTAGGGTTAGGGTTAGGGTTAGGGTTTAGGGTTATGGTTAGGGTTAGGGGTTAGGGGTTAGGGGTTAGGCTTAGGGTTAGCGTTACGGTTAGGGGTTAGGGGTTAGGGTTAGGGCTAAGGTTAGGGTTAGGGTTAGGGTTAGGGTTAGGGCTAGGGTTAGGGTTAGGGTTAGGGTTACGGCTAGGGTTAGGGTTAGGGTTAGGTTAGGCTTAGGGTTAGGAGTTAGGGTTAGGGTTTCTATTAGGTTAGTTTTAAGGGCTAAGGTTAGTTTTAGGGTTAAGGTTGGGTTAGGGTTAGGATTAGGGTTAGGGTACGACTTAGGGCTAGGGTTAGGGCTAGGGTTAGGGTTAGGGTTAGGGTTAGGGTTTAGGGTTATGGTTAGGGTTAGGGGTTAGGGGTTAGGGGTTAGGCTTAGGGTTAGCGTTACGGTTAGGGGTTAGGGGTTAGGGTTAGGGCTAAGGTTAGGGTTAGGGTTAGGGTTAGGGTTAGGGCTAGGGTTAGGGTTAGGGTTAGGGTTACGGCTAGGGTTAGGGTTAGGGTTAGGTTAGGCTTAGGGTTAGGAGTTAGGGTTAGGGTTTCTATTAGGTTAGTTTTAAGGGCTAAGGTTAGTTTTAGGGTTAAGGTTGGGTTAGGGTTAGGATTAGGGTTAGGGTACGACTTAGGGCTAGGGTTAGGGCTAGGGTTAGGGTTAGGGTTAGGGTTAGGGTTTAGGGTTATGGTTAGGGTTAGGGGTTAGGGGTTAGGGGTTAGGCTTAGGGTTAGCGTTACGGTTAGGGGTTAGGGGTTAGGGTTAGGGCTAAGGTTAGGGTTAGGGTTAGGGTTAGGGTTAGGGCTAGGGTTAGGGTTAGGGTTAGGGTTACGGCTAGGGTTAGGGTTAGGGTTAGGTTAGGCTTAGGGTTAGGAGTTAGGGTTAGGGTTTCTATTAGGTTAGTTTTAAGGGCTAAGGTTAGTTTTAGGGTTAAGGTTGGGTTAGGGTTAGGATTAGGGTTAGGGTACGACTTAGGGCTAGGGTTAGGGCTAGGGTTAGGGTTAGGGTTAGGGTTAGGGTTTAGGGTTATGGTTAGGGTTAGGGGTTAGGGGTTAGGGGTTAGGCTTAGGGTTAGCGTTACGGTTAGGGGTTAGGGGTTAGGGTTAGGGCTAAGGTTAGGGTTAGGGTTAGGGTTAGGGTTAGGGCTAGGGTTAGGGTTAGGGTTAGGGTTACGGCTAGGGTTAGGGTTAGGGTTAGGTTAGGCTTAGGGTTAGGAGTTAGGGTTAGGGTTTCTATTAGGTTAGTTTTAAGGGCTAAGGTTAGTTTTAGGGTTAAGGTTGGGTTAGGGTTAGGATTAGGGTTAGGGTACGACTTAGGGCTAGGGTTAGGGCTAGGGTTAGGGTTAGGGTTAGGGTTAGGGTTTAGGGTTATGGTTAGGGTTAGGGGTTAGGGGTTAGGGGTTAGGCTTAGGGTTAGCGTTACGGTTAGGGGTTAGGGGTTAGGGTTAGGGCTAAGGTTAGGGTTAGGGTTAGGGTTAGGGTTAGGGCTAGGGTTAGGGTTAGGGTTAGGGTTACGGCTAGGGTTAGGGTTAGGGTTAGGTTAGGCTTAGGGTTAGGAGTTAGGGTTAGGGTTTCTATTAGGTTAGTTTTAAGGGCTAAGGTTAGTTTTAGGGTTAAGGTTGGGTTAGGGTTAGGATTAGGGTTAGGGTACGACTTAGGGCTAGGGTTAGGGCTAGGGTTAGGGTTAGGGTTAGGGTTAGGGTTTAGGGTTATGGTTAGGGTTAGGGGTTAGGGGTTAGGGGTTAGGCTTAGGGTTAGCGTTACGGTTAGGGGTTAGGGGTTAGGGTTAGGGCTAAGGTTAGGGTTAGGGTTAGGGTTAGGGTTAGGGCTAGGGTTAGGGTTAGGGTTAGGGTTACGGCTAGGGTTAGGGTTAGGGTTAGGTTAGGCTTAGGGTTAGGAGTTAGGGTTAGGGTTTCTATTAGGTTAGTTTTAAGGGCTAAGGTTAGTTTTAGGGTTAAGGTTGGGTTAGGGTTAGGATTAGGGTTAGGGTACGACTTAGGGCTAGGGTTAGGGCTAGGGTTAGGGTTAGGGTTAGGGTTAGGGTTTAGGGTTATGGTTAGGGTTAGGGGTTAGGGGTTAGGGGTTAGGCTTAGGGTTAGCGTTACGGTTAGGGGTTAGGGGTTAGGGTTAGGGCTAAGGTTAGGGTTAGGGTTAGGGTTAGGGTTAGGGCTAGGGTTAGGGTTAGGGTTAGGGTTACGGCTAGGGTTAGGGTTAGGGTTAGGTTAGGCTTAGGGTTAGGAGTTAGGGTTAGGGTTTCTATTAGGTTAGTTTTAAGGGCTAAGGTTAGTTTTAGGGTTAAGGTTGGGTTAGGGTTAGGATTAGGGTTAGGGTACGACTTAGGGCTAGGGTTAGGGCTAGGGTTAGGGTTAGGGTTAGGGTTAGGGTTTAGGGTTATGGTTAGGGTTAGGGGTTAGGGGTTAGGGGTTAGGCTTAGGGTTAGCGTTACGGTTAGGGGTTAGGGGTTAGGGTTAGGGCTAAGGTTAGGGTTAGGGTTAGGGTTAGGGTTAGGGCTAGGGTTAGGGTTAGGGTTAGGGTTACGGCTAGGGTTAGGGTTAGGGTTAGGTTAGGCTTAGGGTTAGGAGTTAGGGTTAGGGTTTCTATTAGGTTAGTTTTAAGGGCTAAGGTTAGTTTTAGGGTTAAGGTTGGGTTAGGGTTAGGATTAGGGTTAGGGTACGACTTAGGGCTAGGGTTAGGGCTAGGGTTAGGGTTAGGGTTAGGGTTAGGGTTTAGGGTTATGGTTAGGGTTAGGGGTTAGGGGTTAGGGGTTAGGCTTAGGGTTAGCGTTACGGTTAGGGGTTAGGGGTTAGGGTTAGGGCTAAGGTTAGGGTTAGGGTTAGGGTTAGGGTTAGGGCTAGGGTTAGGGTTAGGGTTAGGGTTACGGCTAGGGTTAGGGTTAGGGTTAGGTTAGGCTTAGGGTTAGGAGTTAGGGTTAGGGTTTCTATTAGGTTAGTTTTAAGGGCTAAGGTTAGTTTTAGGGTTAAGGTTGGGTTAGGGTTAGGATTAGGGTTAGGGTACGACTTAGGGCTAGGGTTAGGGCTAGGGTTAGGGTTAGGGTTAGGGTTAGGGTTTAGGGTTATGGTTAGGGTTAGGGGTTAGGGGTTAGGGGTTAGGCTTAGGGTTAGCGTTACGGTTAGGGGTTAGGGGTTAGGGTTAGGGCTAAGGTTAGGGTTAGGGTTAGGGTTAGGGTTAGGGCTAGGGTTAGGGTTAGGGTTAGGGTTACGGCTAGGGTTAGGGTTAGGGTTAGGTTAGGCTTAGGGTTAGGAGTTAGGGTTAGGGTTTCTATTAGGTTAGTTTTAAGGGCTAAGGTTAGTTTTAGGGTTAAGGTTGGGTTAGGGTTAGGATTAGGGTTAGGGTACGACTTAGGGCTAGGGTTAGGGCTAGGGTTAGGGTTAGGGTTAGGGTTAGGGTTTAGGGTTATGGTTAGGGTTAGGGGTTAGGGGTTAGGGGTTAGGCTTAGGGTTAGCGTTACGGTTAGGGGTTAGGGGTTAGGGTTAGGGCTAAGGTTAGGGTTAGGGTTAGGGTTAGGGTTAGGGCTAGGGTTAGGGTTAGGGTTAGGGTTACGGCTAGGGTTAGGGTTAGGGTTAGGTTAGGCTTAGGGTTAGGAGTTAGGGTTAGGGTTTCTATTAGGTTAGTTTTAAGGGCTAAGGTTAGTTTTAGGGTTAAGGTTGGGTTAGGGTTAGGATTAGGGTTAGGGTACGACTTAGGGCTAGGGTTAGGGCTAGGGTTAGGGTTAGGGTTAGGGTTAGGGTTTAGGGTTATGGTTAGGGTTAGGGGTTAGGGGTTAGGGGTTAGGCTTAGGGTTAGCGTTACGGTTAGGGGTTAGGGGTTAGGGTTAGGGCTAAGGTTAGGGTTAGGGTTAGGGTTAGGGTTAGGGCTAGGGTTAGGGTTAGGGTTAGGGTTACGGCTAGGGTTAGGGTTAGGGTTAGGTTAGGCTTAGGGTTAGGAGTTAGGGTTAGGGTTTCTATTAGGTTAGTTTTAAGGGCTAAGGTTAGTTTTAGGGTTAGGGTTAGGATTAGGGTTAGGGTACGACTTAGGGCTAGGGTTAGGGCTAGGGTTAGGGTTAGGGTTAGGGTTAGGGTTTAGGGTTATGGTTAGGGTTAGGGGTTAGGGGTTAGGGGTTAGGCTTAGGGTTAGCGTTACGGTTAGGGGTTAGGGGTTAGGGTTAGGGCTAAGGTTAGGGTTAGGGTTAGGGTTAGGGTTAGGGCTAGGGTTAGGGTTAGGGTTAGGGTTACGGCTAGGGTTAGGGTTAGGGTTAGGTTAGGCTTAGGGTTAGGAGTTAGGGTTAGGGTTTCTATTAGGTTAGTTTTAAGGGCTAAGGTTAGTTTTAGGGTTAAGGTTGGGTTAGGGTTAGGATTAGGGTTAGGGTACGACTTAGGGCTAGGGTTAGGGCTAGGGTTAGGGTTAGGGTTAGGGTTAGGGTTTAGGGTTATGGTTAGGGTTAGGGGTTAGGGGTTAGGGGTTAGGCTTAGGGTTAGCGTTACGGTTAGGGGTTAGGGGTTAGGGTTAGGGCTAAGGTTAGGGTTAGGGTTAGGGTTAGGGTTAGGGCTAGGGTTAGGGTTAGGGTTAGGGTTACGGCTAGGGTTAGGGTTAGGGTTAGGTTAGGCTTAGGGTTAGGAGTTAGGGTTAGGGTTTCTATTAGGTTAGTTTTAAGGGCTAAGGTTAGTTTTAGGGTTAAGGTTGGGTTAGGGTTAGGATTAGGGTTAGGGTACGACTTAGGGCTAGGGTTAGGGCTAGGGTTAGGGTTAGGGTTAGGGTTAGGGTTTAGGGTTATGGTTAGGGTTAGGGGTTAGGGGTTAGGGGTTAGGCTTAGGGTTAGCGTTACGGTTAGGGGTTAGGGGTTAGGGTTAGGGCTAAGGTTAGGGTTAGGGTTAGGGTTAGGGTTAGGGCTAGGGTTAGGGTTAGGGTTAGGGTTACGGCTAGGGTTAGGGTTAGGGTTAGGTTAGGCTTAGGGTTAGGAGTTAGGGTTAGGGTTTCTATTAGGTTAGTTTTAAGGGCTAAGGTTAGTTTTAGGGTTAAGGTTGGGTTAGGGTTAGGATTAGGGTTAGGGTACGACTTAGGGCTAGGGTTAGGGCTAGGGTTAGGGTTAGGGTTAGGGTTAGGGTTTAGGGTTATGGTTAGGGTTAGGGGTTAGGGGTTAGGGGTTAGGCTTAGGGTTAGCGTTACGGTTAGGGGTTAGGGGTTAGGGTTAGGGCTAAGGTTAGGGTTAGGGTTAGGGTTAGGGTTAGGGCTAGGGTTAGGGTTAGGGTTAGGGTTACGGCTAGGGTTAGGGTTAGGGTTAGGTTAGGCTTAGGGTTAGGAGTTAGGGTTAGGGTTTCTATTAGGTTAGTTTTAAGGGCTAAGGTTAGTTTTAGGGTTAAGGTTGGGTTAGGGTTAGGATTAGGGTTAGGGTACGACTTAGGGCTAGGGTTAGGGCTAGGGTTAGGGTTAGGGTTAGGGTTAGGGTTTAGGGTTATGGTTAGGGTTAGGGGTTAGGGGTTAGGGGTTAGGCTTAGGGTTAGCGTTACGGTTAGGGGTTAGGGGTTAGGGTTAGGGCTAAGGTTAGGGTTAGGGTTAGGGTTAGGGTTAGGGCTAGGGTTAGGGTTAGGGTTAGGGTTACGGCTAGGGTTAGGGTTAGGGTTAGGTTAGGCTTAGGGTTAGGAGTTAGGGTTAGGGTTTCTATTAGGTTAGTTTTAAGGGCTAAGGTTAGTTTTAGGGTTAAGGTTGGGTTAGGGTTAGGATTAGGGTTAGGGTACGACTTAGGGCTAGGGTTAGGGCTAGGGTTAGGGTTAGGGTTAGGGTTAGGGTTTAGGGTTATGGTTAGGGTTAGGGGTTAGGGGTTAGGGGTTAGGCTTAGGGTTAGCGTTACGGTTAGGGGTTAGGGGTTAGGGTTAGGGCTAAGGTTAGGGTTAGGGTTAGGGTTAGGGTTAGGGCTAGGGTTAGGGTTAGGGTTAGGGTTACGGCTAGGGTTAGGGTTAGGGTTAGGTTAGGCTTAGGGTTAGGAGTTAGGGTTAGGGTTTCTATTAGGTTAGTTTTAAGGGCTAAGGTTAGTTTTAGGGTTAAGGTTGGGTTAGGGTTAGGATTAGGGTTAGGGTACGACTTAGGGCTAGGGTTAGGGCTAGGGTTAGGGTTAGGGTTAGGGTTAGGGTTTAGGGTTATGGTTAGGGTTAGGGGTTAGGGGTTAGGGGTTAGGCTTAGGGTTAGCGTTACGGTTAGGGGTTAGGGGTTAGGGTTAGGGCTAAGGTTAGGGTTAGGGTTAGGGTTAGGGTTAGGGCTAGGGTTAGGGTTAGGGTTAGGGTTACGGCTAGGGTTAGGGTTAGGGTTAGGTTAGGCTTAGGGTTAGGAGTTAGGGTTAGGGTTTCTATTAGGTTAGTTTTAAGGGCTAAGGTTAGTTTTAGGGTTAAGGTTGGGTTAGGGTTAGGATTAGGGTTAGGGTACGACTTAGGGCTAGGGTTAGGGCTAGGGTTAGGGTTAGGGTTAGGGTTAGGGTTTAGGGTTATGGTTAGGGTTAGGGGTTAGGGGTTAGGGGTTAGGCTTAGGGTTAGCGTTACGGTTAGGGGTTAGGGGTTAGGGTTAGGGCTAAGGTTAGGGTTAGGGTTAGGGTTAGGGTTAGGGCTAGGGTTAGGGTTAGGGTTAGGGTTACGGCTAGGGTTAGGGTTAGGGTTAGGTTAGGCTTAGGGTTAGGAGTTAGGGTTAGGGTTTCTATTAGGTTAGTTTTAAGGGCTAAGGTTAGTTTTAGGGTTAAGGTTGGGTTAGGGTTAGGATTAGGGTTAGGGTACGACTTAGGGCTAGGGTTAGGGCTAGGGTTAGGGTTAGGGTTAGGGTTAGGGTTTAGGGTTATGGTTAGGGTTAGGGGTTAGGGGTTAGGGGTTAGGCTTAGGGTTAGCGTTACGGTTAGGGGTTAGGGGTTAGGGTTAGGGCTAAGGTTAGGGTTAGGGTTAGGGTTAGGGTTAGGGCTAGGGTTAGGGTTAGGGTTAGGGTTACGGCTAGGGTTAGGGTTAGGGTTAGGTTAGGCTTAGGGTTAGGAGTTAGGGTTAGGGTTTCTATTAGGTTAGTTTTAAGGGCTAAGGTTAGTTTTAGGGTTAAGGTTGGGTTAGGGTTAGGATTAGGGTTAGGGTACGACTTAGGGCTAGGGTTAGGGCTAGGGTTAGGGTTAGGGTTAGGGTTAGGGTTTAGGGTTATGGTTAGGGTTAGGGGTTAGGGGTTAGGGGTTAGGCTTAGGGTTAGCGTTACGGTTAGGGGTTAGGGGTTAGGGTTAGGGCTAAGGTTAGGGTTAGGGTTAGGGTTAGGGTTAGGGCTAGGGTTAGGGTTAGGGTTAGGGTTACGGCTAGGGTTAGGGTTAGGGTTAGGTTAGGCTTAGGGTTAGGAGTTAGGGTTGGGTTTCTATTAGGTTAGTTTTAAGGGCTAAGGTTAGTTTTAGGGTTAAGGTTGGGTTAGGGTTAGGATTAGGGTTAGGGTACGACTTAGGGCTAGGGTTAGGGCTAGGGTTAGGGTTAGGGTTAGGGTTAGGGTTTAGGGTTATGGTTAGGGTTAGGGGTTAGGGGTTAGGGGTTAGGCTTAGGGTTAGCGTTACGGTTAGGGGTTAGGGGTTAGGGTTAGGGCTAAGGTTAGGGTTAGGGTTAGGGTTAGGGTTAGGGCTAGGGTTAGGGTTAGGGTTAGGGTTACGGCTAGGGTTAGGGTTAGGGTTAGGTTAGGCTTAGGGTTAGGAGTTAGGGTTAGGGTTTCTATTAGGTTAGTTTTAAGGGCTAAGGTTAGTTTTAGGGTTAAGGTTGGGTTAGGGTTAGGATTAGGGTTAGGGTACGACTTAGGGCTAGGGTTAGGGCTAGGGTTAGGGTTAGGGTTAGGGTTAGGGTTTAGGGTTATGGTTAGGGTTAGGGGTTAGGGGTTAGGGGTTAGGCTTAGGGTTAGCGTTACGGTTAGGGGTTAGGGGTTAGGGTTAGGGCTAAGGTTAGGGTTAGGGTTAGGGTTAGGGTTAGGGCTAGGGTTAGGGTTAGGGTTAGGGTTACGGCTAGGGTTAGGGTTAGGGTTAGGTTAGGCTTAGGGTTAGGAGTTAGGGTTAGGGTTTCTATTAGGTTAGTTTTAAGGGCTAAGGTTAGTTTTAGGGTTAAGGTTGGGTTAGGGTTAGGATTAGGGTTAGGGTACGACTTAGGGCTAGGGTTAGGGCTAGGGTTAGGGTTAGGGTTAGGGTTAGGGTTTAGGGTTATGGTTAGGGTTAGGGGTTAGGGGTTAGGGGTTAGGCTTAGGGTTAGCGTTACGGTTAGGGGTTAGGGGTTAGGGTTAGGGCTAAGGTTAGGGTTAGGGTTAGGGTTAGGGTTAGGGCTAGGGTTAGGGTTAGGGTTAGGGTTACGGCTAGGGTTAGGGTTAGGGTTAGGTTAGGCTTAGGGTTAGGAGTTAGGGTTAGGGTTTCTATTAGGTTAGTTTTAAGGGCTAAGGTTAGTTTTAGGGTTAAGGTTGGGTTAGGGTTAGGATTAGGGTTAGGGTACGACTTAGGGCTAGGGTTAGGGCTAGGGTTAGGGTTAGGGTTAGGGTTAGGGTTTAGGGTTATGGTTAGGGTTAGGGGTTAGGGGTTAGGGGTTAGGCTTAGGGTTAGCGTTACGGTTAGGGGTTAGGGGTTAGGGTTAGGGCTAAGGTTAGGGTTAGGGTTAGGGTTAGGGTTAGGGCTAGGGTTAGGGTTAGGGTTAGGGTTACGGCTAGGGTTAGGGTTAGGGTTAGGTTAGGCTTAGGGTTAGGAGTTAGGGTTAGGGTTTCTATTAGGTTAGTTTTAAGGGCTAAGGTTAGTTTTAGGGTTAAGGTTGGGTTAGGGTTAGGATTAGGGTTAGGGTACGACTTAGGGCTAGGGTTAGGGCTAGGGTTAGGGTTAGGGTTAGGGTTAGGGTTTAGGGTTATGGTTAGGGTTAGGGGTTAGGGGTTAGGGGTTAGGCTTAGGGTTAGCGTTACGGTTAGGGGTTAGGGGTTAGGGTTAGGGCTAAGGTTAGGGTTAGGGTTAGGGTTAGGGTTAGGGCTAGGGTTAGGGTTAGGGTTAGGGTTACGGCTAGGGTTAGGGTTAGGGTTAGGTTAGGCTTAGGGTTAGGAGTTAGGGTTAGGGTTTCTATTAGGTTAGTTTTAAGGGCTAAGGTTAGTTTTAGGGTTAAGGTTGGGTTAGGGTTAGGATTAGGGTTAGGGTACGACTTAGGGCTAGGGTTAGGGCTAGGGTTAGGGTTAGGGTTAGGGTTAGGGTTTAGGGTTATGGTTAGGGTTAGGGGTTAGGGGTTAGGGGTTAGGCTTAGGGTTAGCGTTACGGTTAGGGGTTAGGGGTTAGGGTTAGGGCTAAGGTTAGGGTTAGGGTTAGGGTTAGGGTTAGGGCTAGGGTTAGGGTTAGGGTTAGGGTTACGGCTAGGGTTAGGGTTAGGGTTAGGTTAGGCTTAGGGTTAGGAGTTAGGGTTAGGGTTTCTATTAGGTTAGTTTTAAGGGCTAAGGTTAGTTTTAGGGTTAAGGTTGGGTTAGGGTTAGGATTAGGGTTAGGGTACGACTTAGGGCTAGGGTTAGGGCTAGGGTTAGGGTTAGGGTTAGGGTTAGGGTTTAGGGTTATGGTTAGGGTTAGGGGTTAGGGGTTAGGGGTTAGGCTTAGGGTTAGCGTTACGGTTAGGGGTTAGGGGTTAGGGTTAGGGCTAAGGTTAGGGTTAGGGTTAGGGTTAGGGTTAGGGCTAGGGTTAGGGTTAGGGTTAGGGTTACGGCTAGGGTTAGGGTTAGGGTTAGGTTAGGCTTAGGGTTAGGAGTTAGGGTTAGGGTTTCTATTAGGTTAGTTTTAAGGGCTAAGGTTAGTTTTAGGGTTAAGGTTGGGTTAGGGTTAGGATTAGGGTTAGGGTACGACTTAGGGCTAGGGTTAGGGCTAGGGTTAGGGTTAGGGTTAGGGTTAGGGTTTAGGGTTATGGTTAGGGTTAGGGGTTAGGGGTTAGGGGTTAGGCTTAGGGTTAGCGTTACGGTTAGGGGTTAGGGGTTAGGGTTAGGGCTAAGGTTAGGGTTAGGGTTAGGGTTAGGGTTAGGGCTAGGGTTAGGGTTAGGGTTAGGGTTACGGCTAGGGTTAGGGTTAGGGTTAGGTTAGGCTTAGGGTTAGGAGTTAGGGTTAGGGTTTCTATTAGGTTAGTTTTAAGGGCTAAGGTTAGTTTTAGGGTTAAGGTTGGGTTAGGGTTAGGATTAGGGTTAGGGTACGACTTAGGGCTAGGGTTAGGGCTAGGGTTAGGGTTAGGGTTAGGGTTAGGGTTTAGGGTTATGGTTAGGGTTAGGGGTTAGGGGTTAGGGGTTAGGCTTAGGGTTAGCGTTACGGTTAGGGGTTAGGGGTTAGGGTTAGGGCTAAGGTTAGGGTTAGGGTTAGGGTTAGGGTTAGGGCTAGGGTTAGGGTTAGGGTTAGGGTTACGGCTAGGGTTAGGGTTAGGGTTAGGTTAGGCTTAGGGTTAGGAGTTAGGGTTAGGGTTTCTATTAGGTTAGTTTTAAGGGCTAAGGTTAGTTTTAGGGTTAAGGTTGGGTTAGGGTTAGGATTAGGGTTAGGGTACGACTTAGGGCTAGGGTTAGGGCTAGGGTTAGGGTTAGGGTTAGGGTTAGGGTTTAGGGTTATGGTTAGGGTTAGGGGTTAGGGGTTAGGGGTTAGGCTTAGGGTTAGCGTTACGGTTAGGGGTTAGGGGTTAGGGTTAGGGCTAAGGTTAGGGTTAGGGTTAGGGTTAGGGTTAGGGCTAGGGTTAGGGTTAGGGTTAGGGTTACGGCTAGGGTTAGGGTTAGGGTTAGGTTAGGCTTAGGGTTAGGAGTTAGGGTTAGGGTTTCTATTAGGTTAGTTTTAAGGGCTAAGGTTAGTTTTAGGGTTAAGGTTGGGTTAGGGTTAGGATTAGGGTTAGGGTACGACTTAGGGCTAGGGTTAGGGCTAGGGTTAGGGTTAGGGTTAGGGTTAGGGTTTAGGGTTATGGTTAGGGTTAGGGGTTAGGGGTTAGGGGTTAGGCTTAGGGTTAGCGTTACGGTTAGGGGTTAGGGGTTAGGGTTAGGGCTAAGGTTAGGGTTAGGGTTAGGGTTAGGGTTAGGGCTAGGGTTAGGGTTAGGGTTAGGGTTACGGCTAGGGTTAGGGTTAGGGTTAGGTTAGGCTTAGGGTTAGGAGTTAGGGTTAGGGTTTCTATTAGGTTAGTTTTAAGGGCTAAGGTTAGTTTTAGGGTTAAGGTTGGGTTAGGGTTAGGATTAGGGTTAGGGTACGACTTAGGGCTAGGGTTAGGGCTAGGGTTAGGGTTAGGGTTAGGGTTAGGGTTTAGGGTTATGGTTAGGGTTAGGGGTTAGGGGTTAGGGGTTAGGCTTAGGGTTAGCGTTACGGTTAGGGGTTAGGGGTTAGGGTTAGGGCTAAGGTTAGGGTTAGGGGTTAGGGGTTAGGCTTAGGGTTAGCGTTACGGTTAGGGGTTAGGGGTTAGGGTTAGGGCTAAGGTTAGGGTTAGGGTTAGGGTTAGGGTTAGGGCTAGGGTTAGGGTTAGGGTTAGGGTTACGGCTAGGGTTAGGGTTAGGGTTAGGTTAGGCTTAGGGTTAGGAGTTAGGGTTAGGGTTTCTATTAGGTTAGTTTTAAGGGCTAAGGTTAGTTTTAGGGTTAAGGTTGGGTTAGGGTTAGGATTAGGGTTAGGGTACGACTTAGGGCTAGGGTTAGGGCTAGGGTTAGGGTTAGGGTTAGGGTTAGGGTTTAGGGTTATGGTTAGGGTTAGGGGTTAGGGGTTAGGGGTTAGGCTTAGGGTTAGCGTTACGGTTAGGGGTTAGGGGTTAGGGTTAGGGCTAAGGTTAGGGGATAGGGTAGGGTACGGTTAGGTTAGGCTTAGTTTCTATTAGGTTAGTTTTAAGGGCTAAGGTTAGTTTTAGGGTTAAGGTTGGGTTAGGGTTAGGATTAGGGTTAGGGTACGACTTAGGGCTAGGGTTAGGGCTAGGGTTAGGGTTAGGGTTAGGGTTAGGGTTTAGGGTTATGGTTAGGGTTAGGGGTTAGGGGTTAGGGGTTAGGCTTAGGGTTAGCGTTACGGTTAGGGGTTAGGGGTTAGGGTTAGGGCTAAGGTTAGGGTTAGGGT
Source organism: Buteo buteo (assembly GCF_964188355.1). Classification (NCBI taxonomy): domain Eukaryota; kingdom Metazoa; phylum Chordata; class Aves; order Accipitriformes; family Accipitridae; genus Buteo; species Buteo buteo. The sequence goes on from NW_027439321.1 coordinate 121,348, forward strand.
TAGGGTTAGGGTTAGGGCTAGGGTTAGGGTTAGGGTTAGGGTTACGGCTAGGGTTAGGGTTAGGGTTAGGTTAGGCTTAGGGTTAGGAGTTAGGGTTAGGGTTTCTATTAGGTTAGTTTTAAGGGCTAAGGTTAGTTTTAGGGTTAAGGTTGGGTTAGGGTTAGGATTAGGGTTAGGGTACGACTTAGGGCTAGGGTTAGGGCTAGGGTTAGGGTTAGGGTTAGGGTTAGGGTTTAGGGTTATGGTTAGGGTTAGGGGTTAGGGGTTAGGGGTTAGGCTTAGGGTTAGCGTTACGGTTAGGGGTTAGGGGTTAGGGTTAGGGCTAAGGTTAGGGTTAGGGTTAGGGTTAGGGTTAGGGCTAGGGTTAGGGTTAGGGTTAGGGTTACGGCTAGGGTTAGGGTTAGGGTTAGGTTAGGCTTAGGGTTAGGAGTTAGGGTTAGGGTTTCTATTAGGTTAGTTTTAAGGGCTAAGGTTAGTTTTAGGGTTAAGGTTGGGTTAGGGTTAGGATTAGGGTTAGGGTACGACTTAGGGCTAGGGTTAGGGCTAGGGTTAGGGTTAGGGTTAGGGTTAGGGTTTAGGGTTATGGTTAGGGTTAGGGGTTAGGGGTTAGGGGTTAGGCTTAGGGTTAGCGTTACGGTTAGGGGTTAGGGGTTAGGGTTAGGGCTAAGGTTAGGGTTAGGGTTAGGGTTAGGGTTAGGGCTAGGGTTAGGGTTAGGGTTAGGGTTACGGCTAGGGTTAGGGTTAGGGTTAGGTTAGGCTTAGGGTTAGGAGTTAGGGTTAGGGTTTCTATTAGGTTAGTTTTAAGGGCTAAGGTTAGTTTTAGGGTTAAGGTTGGGTTAGGGTTAGGATTAGGGTTAGGGTACGACTTAGGGCTAGGGTTAGGGCTAGGGTTAGGGTTAGGGTTAGGGTTAGGGTTTAGGGTTATGGTTAGGGTTAGGGGTTAGGGGTTAGGGGTTAGGCTTAGGGTTAGCGTTACGGTTAGGGGTTAGGGGTTAGGGTTAGGGCTAAGGTTAGGGTTAGGGTTAGGGTTAGGGTTAGGGCTAGGGTTAGGGTTAGGGTTAGGGTTACGGCTAGGGTTAGGGTTAGGGTTAGGTTAGGCTTAGGGTTAGGAGTTAGGGTTAGGGTTTCTATTAGGTTAGTTTTAAGGGCTAAGGTTAGTTTTAGGGTTAAGGTTGGGTTAGGGTTAGGATTAGGGTTAGGGTACGACTTAGGGCTAGGGTTAGGGCTAGGGTTAGGGTTAGGGTTAGGGTTAGGGTTTAGGGTTATGGTTAGGGTTAGGGGTTAGGGGTTAGGGGTTAGGCTTAGGGTTAGCGTTACGGTTAGGGGTTAGGGGTTAGGGTTAGGGCTAAGGTTAGGGTTAGGGTTAGGGTTAGGGTTAGGGCTAGGGTTAGGGTTAGGGTTAGGGTTACGGCTAGGGTTAGGGTTAGGGTTAGGTTAGGCTTAGGGTTAGGAGTTAGGGTTAGGGTTTCTATTAGGTTAGTTTTAAGGGCTAAGGTTAGTTTTAGGGTTAAGGTTGGGTTAGGGTTAGGATTAGGGTTAGGGTACGACTTAGGGCTGGGTTAGGGCTAGGGTTAGGGTTAGGGTTAGGGTTAGGGTTTAGGGTTATGGTTAGGGTTAGGGGTTAGGGGTTAGGGGTTAGGCTTAGGGTTAGCGTTACGGTTAGGGGTTAGGGGTTAGGGTTAGGGCTAAGGTTAGGGTTAGGGTTAGGGTTAGGGTTAGGGCTAGGGTTAGGGTTAGGGTTAGGGTTACGGCTAGGGTTAGGGTTAGGGTTAGGTTAGGCTTAGGGTTAGGAGTTAGGGTTAGGGTTTCTATTAGGTTAGTTTTAAGGGCTAAGGTTAGTTTTAGGGTTAAGGTTGGGTTAGGGTTAGGATTAGGGTTAGGGTACGACTTAGGGCTAGGGTTAGGGCTAGGGTTAGGGTTAGGGTTAGGGTTAGGGTTTAGGGTTATGGTTAGGGTTAGGGGTTAGGGGTTAGGGGTTAGGCTTAGGGTTAGCGTTACGGTTAGGGGTTAGGGGTTAGGGTTAGGGCTAAGGTTAGGGTTAGGGTTAGGGTTAGGGTTAGGGCTAGGGTTAGGGTTAGGGTTAGGGTTACGGCTAGGGTTAGGGTTAGGGTTAGGTTAGGCTTAGGGTTAGGAGTTAGGGTTAGGGTTTCTATTAGGTTAGTTTTAAGGGCTAAGGTTAGTTTTAGGGTTAAGGTTGGGTTAGGGTTAGGATTAGGGTTAGGGTACGACTTAGGGCTAGGGTTAGGGCTAGGGTTAGGGTTAGGGTTAGGGTTAGGGTTTAGGGTTATGGTTAGGGTTAGGGGTTAGGGGTTAGGGGTTAGGCTTAGGGTTAGCGTTACGGTTAGGGGTTAGGGGTTAGGGTTAGGGCTAAGGTTAGGGTTAGGGTTAGGGTTAGGGTTAGGGCTAGGGTTAGGGTTAGGGTTAGGGTTACGGCTAGGGTTAGGGTTAGGGTTAGGTTAGGCTTAGGGTTAGGAGTTAGGGTTAGGGTTTCTATTAGGTTAGTTTTAAGGGCTAAGGTTAGTTTTAGGGTTAAGGTTGGGTTAGGGTTAGGATTAGGGTTAGGGTACGACTTAGGGCTAGGGTTAGGGCTAGGGTTAGGGTTAGGGTTAGGGTTAGGGTTTAGGGTTATGGTTAGGGTTAGGGGTTAGGGGTTAGGGGTTAGGCTTAGGGTTAGCGTTACGGTTAGGGGTTAGGGGTTAGGGTTAGGGCTAAGGTTAGGGTTAGGGTTAGGGTTAGGGTTAGGGCTAGGGTTAGGGTTAGGGTTAGGGTTACGGCTAGGGTTAGGGTTAGGGTTAGGTTAGGCTTAGGGTTAGGAGTTAGGGTTAGGGTTTCTATTAGGTTAGTTTTAAGGGCTAAGGTTAGTTTTAGGGTTAAGGTTGGGTTAGGGTTAGGATTAGGGTTAGGGTACGACTTAGGGCTAGGGTTAGGGCTAGGGTTAGGGTTAGGGTTAGGGTTAGGGTTTAGGGTTATGGTTAGGGTTAGGGGTTAGGGGTTAGGGGTTAGGCTTAGGGTTAGCGTTACGGTTAGGGGTTAGGGGTTAGGGTTAGGGCTAAGGTTAGGGTTAGGGTTAGGGTTAGGGTTAGGGCTAGGGTTAGGGTTAGGGTTAGGGTTACGGCTAGGGTTAGGGTTAGGGTTAGGTTAGGCTTAGGGTTAGGAGTTAGGGTTAGGGTTTCTATTAGGTTAGTTTTAAGGGCTAAGGTTAGTTTTAGGGTTAAGGTTGGGTTAGGGTTAGGATTAGGGTTAGGGTACGACTTAGGGCTAGGGTTAGGGCTAGGGTTAGGGTTAGGGTTAGGGTTAGGGTTTAGGGTTATGGTTAGGGTTAGGGGTTAGGGGTTAGGGGTTAGGCTTAGGGTTAGCGTTACGGTTAGGGGTTAGGGGTTAGGGTTAGGGCTAAGGTTAGGGTTAGGGTTAGGGTTAGGGTTAGGGCTAGGGTTAGGGTTAGGGTTAGGGTTACGGCTAGGGTTAGGGTTAGGGTTAGGTTAGGCTTAGGGTTAGGAGTTAGGGTTAGGGTTTCTATTAGGTTAGTTTTAAGGGCTAAGGTTAGTTTTAGGGTTAAGGTTGGGTTAGGGTTAGGATTAGGGTTAGGGTACGACTTAGGGCTAGGGTTAGGGCTAGGGTTAGGGTTAGGGTTAGGGTTAGGGTTTAGGGTTATGGTTAGGGTTAGGGGTTAGGGGTTAGGGGTTAGGCTTAGGGTTAGCGTTACGGTTAGGGGTTAGGGGTTAGGGTTAGGGCTAAGGTTAGGGTTAGGGTTAGGGTTAGGGTTAGGGCTAGGGTTAGGGTTAGGGTTAGGGTTACGGCTAGGGTTAGGGTTAGGGTTAGGTTAGGCTTAGGGTTAGGAGTTAGGGTTAGGGTTTCTATTAGGTTAGTTTTAAGGGCTAAGGTTAGTTTTAGGGTTAAGGTTGGGTTAGGGTTAGGATTAGGGTTAGGGTACGACTTAGGGCTAGGGTTAGGGCTAGGGTTAGGGTTAGGGTTAGGGTTAGGGTTTAGGGTTATGGTTAGGGTTAGGGGTTAGGGGTTAGGGGTTAGGCTTAGGGTTAGCGTTACGGTTAGGGGTTAGGGGTTAGGGTTAGGGCTAAGGTTAGGGTTAGGGTTAGGGTTAGGGTTAGGGCTAGGGTTAGGGTTAGGGTTAGGGTTACGGCTAGGGTTAGGGTTAGGGTTAGGTTAGGCTTAGGGTTAGGAGTTAGGGTTAGGGTTTCTATTAGGTTAGTTTTAAGGGCTAAGGTTAGTTTTAGGGTTAAGGTTGGGTTAGGGTTAGGATTAGGGTTAGGGTACGACTTAGGGCTAGGGTTAGGGCTAGGGTTAGGGTTAGGGTTAGGGTTAGGGTTTAGGGTTATGGTTAGGGTTAGGGGTTAGGGGTTAGGGGTTAGGCTTAGGGTTAGCGTTACGGTTAGGGGTTAGGGGTTAGGGTTAGGGCTAAGGTTAGGGTTAGGGTTAGGGTTAGGGTTAGGGCTAGGGTTAGGGTTAGGGTTAGGGTTACGGCTAGGGTTAGGGTTAGGGTTAGGTTAGGCTTAGGGTTAGGAGTTAGGGTTAGGGTTTCTATTAGGTTAGTTTTAAGGGCTAAGGTTAGTTTTAGGGTTAAGGTTGGGTTAGGGTTAGGATTAGGGTTAGGGTACGACTTAGGGCTAGGGTTAGGGCTAGGGTTAGGGTTAGGGTTAGGGTTAGGGTTTAGGGTTATGGTTAGGGTTAGGGGTTAGGGGTTAGGGGTTAGGCTTAGGGTTAGCGTTACGGTTAGGGGTTAGGGGTTAGGGTTAGGGCTAAGGTTAGGGTTAGGGTTAGGGTTAGGGTTAGGGCTAGGGTTAGGGTTAGGGTTAGGGTTACGGCTAGGGTTAGGGTTAGGGTTAGGTTAGGCTTAGGGTTAGGAGTTAGGGTTAGGGTTTCTATTAGGTTAGTTTTAAGGGCTAAGGTTAGTTTTAGGGTTAAGGTTGGGTTAGGGTTAGGATTAGGGTTAGGGTACGACTTAGGGCTAGGGTTAGGGCTAGGGTTAGGGTTAGGGTTAGGGTTAGGGTTTAGGGTTATGGTTAGGGTTAGGGGTTAGGGGTTAGGGGTTAGGCTTAGGGTTAGCGTTACGGTTAGGGGTTAGGGGTTAGGGTTAGGGCTAAGGTTAGGGTTAGGGTTAGGGTTAGGGTTAGGGCTAGGGTTAGGGTTAGGGTTAGGGTTACGGCTAGGGTTAGGGTTAGGGTTAGGTTAGGCTTAGGGTTAGGAGTTAGGGTTAGGGTTTCTATTAGGTTAGTTTTAAGGGCTAAGGTTAGTTTTAGGGTTAAGGTTGGGTTAGGGTTAGGATTAGGGTTAGGGTACGACTTAGGGCTAGGGTTAGGGCTAGGGTTAGGGTTAGGGTTAGGGTTAGGGTTTAGGGTTATGGTTAGGGTTAGGGGTTAGGGGTTAGGGGTTAGGCTTAGGGTTAGCGTTACGGTTAGGGGTTAGGGGTTAGGGTTAGGGCTAAGGTTAGGGTTAGGGTTAGGGTTAGGGTTAGGGCTAGGGTTAGGGTTAGGGTTAGGGTTACGGCTAGGGTTAGGGTTAGGGTTAGGTTAGGCTTAGGGTTAGGAGTTAGGGTTAGGGTGCTAAGGGTAGGTTAGGGTTAGGGTTAGGGTTAGGGGCTTAGGGTTAGGGTTAGGGTTAGGGTTACGGCTAGGGTTAGGGTTAGGGTTAGGTTAGGCTTAGGGTTAGGAGTTACGGTTAGGGTTTCTATTAGGTTAGTTTTAAGGGCTAAGGTTTAGTATAGGGTTAAGGTTGGGTGGTTAGGGTTAGGGGTTAGGTAGGGTTAGGGGTTAGGGTTAGGGCTAAGGTTAGGGTTAGGGTTAGGGTTAGGGTTAGGGCTAGGGTTAGGGTTAGGGTTAGGGTTACGGCTAGGGTTAGGGTTAGGGTTAGGTTAGGCTTAGGGTTAGGAGTTAGGGTTAGGGTTTCTATTAGGTTAGTTTTAAGGGCTAAGGTTAGTTTTAGGGTTAAGGTTGGGTTAGGGTTAGGATTAGGGTTAGGGTACGACTTAGGGCTAGGGTTAGGGCTAGGGTTAGGGTTAGGGTTAGGGTTAGGGTTTAGGGTTATGGTTAGGGTTAGGGGTTAGGGGTTAGGGGTTAGGCTTAGGGTTAGCGTTACGGTTAGGGGTTAGGGGTTAGGGTTAGGGCTAAGGTTAGGGTTAGGGTTAGGGTTAGGGTTAGGGCTAGGGTTAGGGTTAGGGTTAGGGTTACGGCTAGGGTTAGGGTTAGGGTTAGGTTAGGCTTAGGGTTAGGAGTTAGGGTTAGGGTTTCTATTAGGTTAGTTTTAAGGGCTAAGGTTAGTTTTAGGGTTAAGGTTGGGTTAGGGTTAGGATTAGGGTTAGGGTACGACTTAGGGCTAGGGTTAGGGCTAGGGTTAGGGTTAGGGTTAGGGTTAGGGTTTAGGGTTATGGTTAGGGTTAGGGGTTAGGGGTTAGGGGTTAGGCTTAGGGTTAGCGTTACGGTTAGGGGTTAGGGGTTAGGGTTAGGGCTAAGGTTAGGGTTAGGGTTAGGGTTAGGGTTAGGGCTAGGGTTAGGGTTAGGGTTAGGGTTACGGCTAGGGTTAGGGTTAGGGTTAGGTTAGGCTTAGGGTTAGGAGTTAGGGTTAGGGTTTCTATTAGGTTAGTTTTAAGGGCTAAGGTTAGTTTTAGGGTTAAGGTTGGGTTAGGGTTAGGATTAGGGTTAGGGTACGACTTAGGGCTAGGGTTAGGGCTAGGGTTAGGGTTAGGGTTAGGGTTAGGGTTTAGGGTTATGGTTAGGGTTAGGGGTTAGGGGTTAGGGGTTAGGCTTAGGGTTAGCGTTACGGTTAGGGGTTAGGGGTTAGGGTTAGGGCTAAGGTTAGGGTTAGGGTTAGGGTTAGGGTTAGGGCTAGGGTTAGGGTTAGGGTTAGGGTTACGGCTAGGGTTAGGGTTAGGGTTAGGTTAGGCTTAGGGTTAGGAGTTAGGGTTAGGGTTTCTATTAGGTTAGTTTTAAGGGCTAAGGTTAGTTTTAGGGTTAAGGTTGGGTTAGGGTTAGGATTAGGGTTAGGGTACGACTTAGGGCTAGGGTTAGGGCTAGGGTTAGGGTTAGGGTTAGGGTTAGGGTTTAGGGTTATGGTTAGGGTTAGGGGTTAGGGGTTAGGGGTTAGGCTTAGGGTTAGCGTTACGGTTAGGGGTTAGGGGTTAGGGTTAGGGCTAAGGTTAGGGTTAGGGTTAGGGTTAGGGTTAGGGCTAGGGTTAGGGTTAGGGTTAGGGTTACGGCTAGGGTTAGGGTTAGGGTTAGGTTAGGCTTAGGGTTAGGAGTTAGGGTTAGGGTTTCTATTAGGTTAGTTTTAAGGGCTAAGGTTAGTTTTAGGGTTAAGGTTGGGTTAGGGTTAGGATTAGGGTTAGGGTACGACTTAGGGCTAGGGTTAGGGCTAGGGTTAGGGTTAGGGTTAGGGTTAGGGTTTAGGGTTATGGTTAGGGTTAGGGGTTAGGGGTTAGGGGTTAGGCTTAGGGTTAGCGTTACGGTTAGGGGTTAGGGGTTAGGGTTAGGGCTAAGGTTAGGGTTAGGGTTAGGGTTAGGGTTAGGGCTAGGGTTAGGGTTAGGGTTAGGGTTACGGCTAGGGTTAGGGTTAGGGTTAGGTTAGGCTTAGGGTTAGGAGTTAGGGTTAGGGTTTCTATTAGGTTAGTTTTAAGGGCTAAGGTTAGTTTTAGGGTTAAGGTTGGGTTAGGGTTAGGATTAGGGTTAGGGTACGACTTAGGGCTAGGGTTAGGGCTAGGGTTAGGGTTAGGGTTAGGGTTAGGGTTTAGGGTTATGGTTAGGGTTAGGGGTTAGGGGTTAGGGGTTAGGCTTAGGGTTAGCGTTACGGTTAGGGGTTAGGGGTTAGGGTTAGGGCTAAGGTTAGGGTTAGGGTTAGGGTTAGGGTTAGGGCTAGGGTTAGGGTTAGGGTTAGGGTTACGGCTAGGGTTAGGGTTAGGGTTAGGTTAGGCTTAGGGTTAGGAGTTAGGGTTAGGGTTTCTATTAGGTTAGTTTTAAGGGCTAAGGTTAGTTTTAGGGTTAAGGTTGGGTTAGGGTTAGGATTAGGGTTAGGGTACGACTTAGGGCTAGGGTTAGGGCTAGGGTTAGGGTTAGGGTTAGGGTTAGGGTTTAGGGTTATGGTTAGGGTTAGGGGTTAGGGGTTAGGGGTTAGGCTTAGGGTTAGCGTTACGGTTAGGGGTTAGGGGTTAGGGTTAGGGCTAAGGTTAGGGTTAGGGTTAGGGTTAGGGTTAGGGCTAGGGTTAGGGTTAGGGTTAGGGTTACGGCTAGGGTTAGGGTTAGGGTTAGGTTAGGCTTAGGGTTAGGAGTTAGGGTTAGGGTTTCTATTAGGTTAGTTTTAAGGGCTAAGGTTAGTTTTAGGGTTAAGGTTGGGTTAGGGTTAGGATTAGGGTTAGGGTACGACTTAGGGCTAGGGTTAGGGCTAGGGTTAGGGTTAGGGTTAGGGTTAGGGTTTAGGGTTATGGTTAGGGTTAGGGGTTAGGGGTTAGGGGTTAGGCTTAGGGTTAGCGTTACGGTTAGGGGTTAGGGGTTAGGGTTAGGGCTAAGGTTAGGGTTAGGGTTAGGGTTAGGGTTAGGGCTAGGGTTAGGGTTAGGGTTAGGGTTACGGCTAGGGTTAGGGTTAGGGTTAGGTTAGGCTTAGGGTTAGGAGTTAGGGTTAGGGTTTCTATTAGGTTAGTTTTAAGGGCTAAGGTTAGTTTTAGGGTTAAGGTTGGGTTAGGGTTAGGATTAGGGTTAGGGTACGACTTAGGGCTAGGGTTAGGGCTAGGGTTAGGGTTAGGGTTAGGGTTAGGGTTTAGGGTTATGGTTAGGGTTAGGGGTTAGGGGTTAGGGGTTAGGCTTAGGGTTAGCGTTACGGTTAGGGGTTAGGGGTTAGGGTTAGGGCTAAGGTTAGGGTTAGGGTTAGGGTTAGGGTTAGGGCTAGGGTTAGGGTTAGGGTTAGGGTTACGGCTAGGGTTAGGGTTAGGGTTAGGTTAGGCTTAGGGTTAGGAGTTAGGGTTAGGGTTTCTATTAGGTTAGTTTTAAGGGCTAAGGTTAGTTTTAGGGTTAAGGTTGGGTTAGGGTTAGGATTAGGGTTAGGGTACGACTTAGGGCTAGGGTTAGGGCTAGGGTTAGGGTTAGGGTTAGGGTTAGGGTTTAGGGTTATGGTTAGGGTTAGGGGTTAGGGGTTAGGGGTTAGGCTTAGGGTTAGCGTTACGGTTAGGGGTTAGGGGTTAGGGTTAGGGCTAAGGTTAGGGTTAGGGTTAGGGTTAGGGTTAGGGCTAGGGTTAGGGTTAGGGTTAGGGTTACGGCTAGGGTTAGGGTTAGGGTTAGGTTAGGCTTAGGGTTAGGAGTTAGGGTTAGGGTTTCTATTAGGTTAGTTTTAAGGGCTAAGGTTAGTTTTAGGGTTAAGGTTGGGTTAGGGTTAGGATTAGGGTTAGGGTACGACTTAGGGCTAGGGTTAGGGCTAGGGTTAGGGTTAGGGTTAGGGTTAGGGTTTAGGGTTATGGTTAGGGTTAGGGGTTAGGGGTTAGGGGTTAGGCTTAGGGTTAGCGTTACGGTTAGGGGTTAGGGGTTAGGGTTAGGGCTAAGGTTAGGGTTAGGGTTAGGGTTAGGGTTAGGGCTAGGGTTAGGGTTAGGGTTAGGGTTACGGCTAGGGTTAGGGTTAGGGTTAGGTTAGGCTTAGGGTTAGGAGTTAGGGTTAGGGTTTCTATTAGGTTAGTTTTAAGGGCTAAGGTTAGTTTTAGGGTTAAGGTTGGGTTAGGGTTAGGATTAGGGTTAGGGTACGACTTAGGGCTAGGGTTAGGGCTAGGGTTAGGGTTAGGGTTAGGGTTAGGGTTTAGGGTTATGGTTAGGGTTAGGGGTTAGGGGTTAGGGGTTAGGCTTAGGGTTAGCGTTACGGTTAGGGGTTAGGGGTTAGGGTTAGGGCTAAGGTTAGGGTTAGGGTTAGGGTTAGGGTTAGGGCTAGGGTTAGGGTTAGGGTTAGGGTTACGGCTAGGGTTAGGGTTAGGGTTAGGTTAGGCTTAGGGTTAGGAGTTAGGGTTAGGGTTTCTATTAGGTTAGTTTTAAGGGCTAAGGTTAGTTTTAGGGTTAAGGTTGGGTTAGGGTTAGGATTAGGGTTAGGGTACGACTTAGGGCTAGGGTTAGGGCTAGGGTTAGGGTTAGGGTTAGGGTTAGGGTTTAGGGTTATGGTTAGGGTTAGGGGTTAGGGGTTAGGGGTTAGGCTTAGGGTTAGCGTTACGGTTAGGGGTTAGGGGTTAGGGTTAGGGCTAAGGTTAGGGTTAGGGTTAGGGTTAGGGTTAGGGCTAGGGTTAGGGTTAGGGTTAGGGTTACGGCTAGGGTTAGGGTTAGGGTTAGGTTAGGCTTAGGGTTAGGAGTTAGGGTTAGGGTTTCTATTAGGTTAGTTTTAAGGGCTAAGGTTAGTTTTAGGGTTAAGGTTGGGTTAGGGTTAGGATTAGGGTTAGGGTACGACTTAGGGCTAGGGTTAGGGCTAGGGTTAGGGTTAGGGTTAGGGTTAGGGTTTAGGGTTATGGTTAGGGTTAGGGGTTAGGGGTTAGGGGTTAGGCTTAGGGTTAGCGTTACGGTTAGGGGTTAGGGGTTAGGGTTAGGGCTAAGGTTAGGGTTAGGGTTAGGGTTAGGGTTAGGGCTAGGGTTAGGGTTAGGGTTAGGGTTACGGCTAGGGTTAGGGTTAGGGTTAGGTTAGGCTTAGGGTTAGGAGTTAGGGTTAGGGTTTCTATTAGGTTAGTTTTAAGGGCTAAGGTTAGTTTTAGGGTTAAGGTTGGGTTAGGGTTAGGATTAGGGTTAGGGTACGACTTAGGGCTAGGGTTAGGGCTAGGGTTAGGGTTAGGGTTAGGGTTAGGGTTTAGGGTTATGGTTAGGGTTAGGGGTTAGGGGTTAGGGGTTAGGCTTAGGGTTAGCGTTACGGTTAGGGGTTAGGGGTTAGGGTTAGGGCTAAGGTTAGGGTTAGGGTTAGGGTTAGGGTTAGGGCTAGGGTTAGGGTTAGGGTTAGGGTTACGGCTAGGGTTAGGGTTAGGGTTAGGTTAGGCTTAGGGTTAGGAGTTAGGGTTAGGGTTTCTATTAGGTTAGTTTTAAGGGCTAAGGTTAGTTTTAGGGTTAAGGTTGGGTTAGGGTTAGGATTAGGGTTAGGGTACGACTTAGGGCTAGGGTTAGGGCTAGGGTTAGGGTTAGGGTTAGGGTTAGGGTTTAGGGTTATGGTTAGGGTTAGGGGTTAGGGGTTAGGGGTTAGGCTTAGGGTTAGCGTTACGGTTAGGGGTTAGGGGTTAGGGTTAGGGCTAAGGTTAGGGTTAGGGTTAGGGTTAGGGTTAGGGCTAGGGTTAGGGTTAGGGTTAGGGTTACGGCTAGGGTTAGGGTTAGGGTTAGGTTAGGCTTAGGGTTAGGAGTTAGGGTTAGGGTTTCTATTAGGTTAGTTTTAAGGGCTAAGGTTAGTTTTAGGGTTAAGGTTGGGTTAGGGTTAGGATTAGGGTTAGGGTACGACTTAGGGCTAGGGTTAGGGCTAGGGTTAGGGTTAGGGTTAGGGTTAGGGTTTAGGGTTATGGTTAGGGTTAGGGGTTAGGGGTTAGGGGTTAGGCTTAGGGTTAGCGTTACGGTTAGGGGTTAGGGGTTAGGGTTAGGGCTAAGGTTAGGGTTAGGGTTAGGGTTAGGGTTAGGGCTAGGGTTAGGGTTAGGGTTAGGGTTACGGCTAGGGTTAGGGTTAGGGTTAGGTTAGGCTTAGGGTTAGGAGTTAGGGTTAGGGTTTCTATTAGGTTAGTTTTAAGGGCTAAGGTTAGTTTTAGGGTTAAGGTTGGGTTAGGGTTAGGATTAGGGTTAGGGTACGACTTAGGGCTAGGGTTAGGGCTAGGGTTAGGGTTAGGGTTAGGGTTAGGGTTTAGGGTTATGGTTAGGGTTAGGGGTTAGGGGTTAGGGGTTAGGCTTAGGGTTAGCGTTACGGTTAGGGGTTAGGGGTTAGGGTTAGGGCTAAGGTTAGGGTTAGGGTTAGGGTTAGGGTTAGGGCTAGGGTTAGGGTTAGGGTTAGGGTTACGGCTAGGGTTAGGGTTAGGGTTAGGTTAGGCTTAGGGTTAGGAGTTAGGGTTAGGGTTTCTATTAGGTTAGTTTTAAGGGCTAAGGTTAGTTTTAGGGTTAAGGTTGGGTTAGGGTTAGGATTAGGGTTAGGGTACGACTTAGGGCTAGGGTTAGGGCTAGGGTTAGGGTTAGGGTTAGGGTTAGGGTTTAGGGTTATGGTTAGGGTTAGGGGTTAGGGGTTAGGGGTTAGGCTTAGGGTTAGCGTTACGGTTAGGGGTTAGGGGTTAGGGTTAGGGCTAAGGTTAGGGTTAGGGTTAGGGTTAGGGTTAGGGCTAGGGTTAGGGTTAGGGTTAGGGTTACGGCTAGGGTTAGGGTTAGGGTTAGGTTAGGCTTAGGGTTAGGAGTTAGGGTTAGGGTTTCTATTAGGTTAGTTTTAAGGGCTAAGGTTAGTTTTAGGGTTAAGGTTGGGTTAGGGTTAGGATTAGGGTTAGGGTACGACTTAGGGCTAGGGTTAGGGCTAGGGTTAGGGTTAGGGTTAGGGTTAGGGTTTAGGGTTATGGTTAGGGTTAGGGGTTAGGGGTTAGGGGTTAGGCTTAGGGTTAGCGTTACGGTTAGGGGTTAGGGGTTAGGGTTAGGGCTAAGGTTAGGGTTAGGGTTAGGGTTAGGGTTAGGGCTAGGGTTAGGGTTAGGGTTAGGGTTACGGCTAGGGTTAGGGTTAGGGTTAGGTTAGGCTTAGGGTTAGGAGTTAGGGTTAGGGTTTCTATTAGGTTAGTTTTAAGGGCTAAGGTTAGTTTTAGGGTTAAGGTTGGGTTAGGGTTAGGATTAGGGTTAGGGTACGACTTAGGGCTAGGGTTAGGGCTAGGGTTAGGGTTAGGGTTAGGGTTAGGGTTTAGGGTTATGGTTAGGGTTAGGGGTTAGGGGTTAGGGGTTAGGCTTAGGGTTAGCGTTACGGTTAGGGGTTAGGGGTTAGGGTTAGGGCTAAGGTTAGGGTTAGGGTTAGGGTTAGGGTTAGGGCTAGGGTTAGGGTTAGGGTTAGGGTTACGGCTAGGGTTAGGGTTAGGGTTAGGTTAGGCTTAGGGTTAGGAGTTAGGGTTAGGGTTTCTATTAGGTTAGTTTTAAGGGCTAAGGTTAGTTTTAGGGTTAAGGTTGGGTTAGGGTTAGGATTAGGGTTAGGGTACGACTTAGGGCTAGGGTTAGGGCTAGGGTTAGGGTTAGGGTTAGGGTTAGGGTTTAGGGTTATGGTTAGGGTTAGGGGTTAGGGGTTAGGGGTTAGGCTTAGGGTTAGCGTTACGGTTAGGGGTTAGGGGTTAGGGTTAGGGCTAAGGTTAGGGTTAGGGTTAGGGTTAGGGTTAGGGCTAGGGTTAGGGTTAGGGTTAGGGTTACGGCTAGGGTTAGGGTTAGGGTTAGGTTAGGCTTAGGGTTAGGAGTTAGGGTTAGGGTTTCTATTAGGTTAGTTTTAAGGGCTAAGGTTAGTTTTAGGGTTAAGGTTGGGTTAGGGTTAGGATTAGGGTTAGGGTACGACTTAGGGCTAGGGTTAGGGCTAGGGTTAGGGTTAGGGTTAGGGTTAGGGTTTAGGGTTATGGTTAGGGTTAGGGGTTAGGGGTTAGGGGTTAGGCTTAGGGTTAGCGTTACGGTTAGGGGTTAGGGGTTAGGGTTAGGGCTAAGGTTAGGGTTAGGGTTAGGGTTAGGGTTAGGGCTAGGGTTAGGGTTAGGGTTAGGGTTACGGCTAGGGTTAGGGTTAGGGTTAGGTTAGGCTTAGGGTTAGGAGTTAGGGTTAGGGTTTCTATTAGGTTAGTTTTAAGGGCTAAGGTTAGTTTTAGGGTTAAGGTTGGGTTAGGGTTAGGATTAGGGTTAGGGTACGACTTAGGGCTAGGGTTAGGGCTAGGGTTAGGGTTAGGGTTAGGGTTAGGGTTTAGGGTTATGGTTAGGGTTAGGGGTTAGGGGTTAGGGGTTAGGCTTAGGGTTAGCGTTACGGTTAGGGGTTAGGGGTTAGGGTTAGGGCTAAGGTTAGGGTTAGGGTTAGGGTTAGGGTTAGGGCTAGGGTTAGGGTTAGGGTTAGGGTTACGGCTAGGGTTAGGGTTAGGGTTAGGTTAGGCTTAGGGTTAGGAGTTAGGGTTAGGGTTTCTATTAGGTTAGTTTTAAGGGCTAAGGTTAGTTTTAGGGTTAAGGTTGGGTTAGGGTTAGGATTAGGGTTAGGGTACGACTTAGGGCTAGGGTTAGGGCTAGGGTTAGGGTTAGGGTTAGGGTTAGGGTTTAGGGTTATGGTTAGGGTTAGGGGTTAGGGGTTAGGGGTTAGGCTTAGGGTTAGCGTTACGGTTAGGGGTTAGGGGTTAGGGTTAGGGCTAAGGTTAGGGTTAGGGTTAGGGTTAGGGTTAGGGCTAGGGTTAGGGTTAGGGTTAGGGTTACGGCTAGGGTTAGGGTTAGGGTTAGGTTAGGCTTAGGGTTAGGAGTTAGGGTTAGGGTTTCTATTAGGTTAGTTTTAAGGGCTAAGGTTAGTTTTAGGGTTAAGGTTGGGTTAGGGTTAGGATTAGGGTTAGGGTACGACTTAGGGCTAGGGTTAGGGCTAGGGTTAGGGTTAGGGTTAGGGTTAGGGTTTAGGGTTATGGTTAGGGTTAGGGGTTAGGGGTTAGGGGTTAGGCTTAGGGTTAGCGTTACGGTTAGGGGTTAGGGGTTAGGGTTAGGGCTAAGGTTAGGGTTAGGGTTAGGGTTAGGGTTAGGGCTAGGGTTAGGGTTAGGGTTAGGGTTACGGCTAGGGTTAGGGTTAGGGTTAGGTTAGGCTTAGGGTTAGGAGTTAGGGTTAGGGTTTCTATTAGGTTAGTTTTAAGGGCTAAGGTTAGTTTTAGGGTTAAGGTTGGGTTAGGGTTAGGATTAGGGTTAGGGTACGACTTAGGGCTAGGGTTAGGGCTAGGGTTAGGGCTAGGGTTAGGGTTAGGGTTTAGGGTTATGGTTAGGGTTAGGGGTTAGGGGTTAGGGGTTAGGCTTAGGGTTAGCGTTACGGTTAGGGGTTAGGGGTTAGGGTTAGGGCTAAGGTTAGGGTTAGGGTTAGGGTTAGGGTTAGGGCTAGGGTTAGGGTTAGGGTTAGGGTTACGGCTAGGGTTAGGGTTAGGGTTAGGTTAGGCTTAGGGTTAGGAGTTAGGGTTAGGGTTTCTATTAGGTTAGTTTTAAGGGCTAAGGTTAGTTTTAGGGTTAAGGTTGGGTTAGGGTTAGGATTAGGGTTAGGGTACGACTTAGGGCTAGGGTTAGGGCTAGGGTTAGGGTTAGGGTTAGGGTTAGGGTTTAGGGTTATGGTTAGGGTTAGGGGTTAGGGGTTAGGGGTTAGGCTTAGGGTTAGCGTTACGGTTAGGGGTTAGGGGTTAGGGTTAGGGCTAAGGTTAGGGTTAGGGTTAGGGTTAGGGTTAGGGCTAGGGTTAGGGTTAGGGTTAGGGTTACGGCTAGGGTTAGGGTTAGGGTTAGGTTAGGCTTAGGGTTAGGAGTTAGGGTTAGGGTTTCTATTAGGTTAGTTTTAAGGGCTAAGGTTAGTTTTAGGGTTAAGGTTGGGTTAGGGTTAGGATTAGGGTTAGGGTACGACTTAGGGCTAGGGTTAGGGCTAGGGTTAGGGTTAGGGTTAGGGTTAGGGTTTAGGGTTATGGTTAGGGTTAGGGGTTAGGGGTTAGGGGTTAGGCTTAGGGTTAGCGTTACGGTTAGGGGTTAGGGGTTAGGGTTAGGGCTAAGGTTAGGGTTAGGGTTAGGGTTAGGGTTAGGGCTAGGGTTAGGGTTAGGGTTAGGGTTACGGCTAGGGTTAGGGTTAGGGTTAGGTTAGGCTTAGGGTTAGGAGTTAGGGTTAGGGTTTCTATTAGGTTAGTTTTAAGGGCTAAGGTTAGTTTTAGGGTTAAGGTTGGGTTAGGGTTAGGATTAGGGTTAGGGTACGACTTAGGGCTAGGGTTAGGGCTAGGGTTAGGGTTAGGGTTAGGGTTAGGGTTTAGGGTTATGGTTAGGGTTAGGGGTTAGGGGTTAGGGGTTAGGCTTAGGGTTAGCGTTACGGTTAGGGGTTAGGGGTTAGGGTTAGGGCTAAGGTTAGGGTTAGGGTTAGGGTTAGGGTTAGGGCTAGGGTTAGGGTTAGGGTTAGGGTTACGGCTAGGGTTAGGGTTAGGGTTAGGTTAGGCTTAGGGTTAGGAGTTAGGGTTAGGGTTTCTATTAGGTTAGTTTTAAGGGCTAAGGTTAGTTTTAGGGTTAAGGTTGGGTTAGGGTTAGGATTAGGGTTAGGGTACGACTTAGGGCTAGGGTTAGGGCTAGGGTTAGGGTTAGGGTTAGGGTTAGGGTTTAGGGTTATGGTTAGGGTTAGGGGTTAGGGGTTAGGGGTTAGGCTTAGGGTTAGCGTTACGGTTAGGGGTTAGGGGTTAGGGTTAGGGCTAAGGTTAGGGTTAGGGTTAGGGTTAGGGTTAGGGCTAGGGTTAGGGTTAGGGTTAGGGTTACGGCTAGGGTTAGGGTTAGGGTTAGGTTAGGCTTAGGGTTAGGAGTTAGGGTTAGGGTTTCTATTAGGTTAGTTTTAAGGGCTAAGGTTAGTTTTAGGGTTAAGGTTGGGTTAGGGTTAGGATTAGGGTTAGGGTACGACTTAGGGCTAGGGTTAGGGCTAGGGTTAGGGTTAGGGTTAGGGTTAGGGTTTAGGGTTATGGTTAGGGTTAGGGGTTAGGGGTTAGGGGTTAGGCTTAGGGTTAGCGTTACGGTTAGGGGTTAGGGGTTAGGGTTAGGGCTAAGGTTAGGGTTAGGGTTAGGGTTAGGGTTAGGGCTAGGGTTAGGGTTAGGGTTAGGGTTACGGCTAGGGTTAGGGTTAGGGTTAGGTTAGGCTTAGGGTTAGGAGTTAGGGTTAGGGTTTCTATTAGGTTAGTTTTAAGGGCTAAGGTTAGTTTTAGGGTTAAGGTTGGGTTAGGGTTAGGATTAGGGTTAGGGTACGACTTAGGGCTAGGGTTAGGGCTAGGGTTAGGGTTAGGGTTAGGGTTAGGGTTTAGGGTTATGGTTAGGGTTAGGGGTTAGGGGTTAGGGGTTAGGCTTAGGGTTAGCGTTACGGTTAGGGGTTAGGGGTTAGGGTTAGGGCTAAGGTTAGGGTTAGGGTTAGGGTTAGGGTTAGGGCTAGGGTTAGGGTTAGGGTTAGGGTTACGGCTAGGGTTAGGGTTAGGGTTAGGTTAGGCTTAGGGTTAGGAGTTAGGGTTAGGGTTTCTATTAGGTTAGTTTTAAGGGCTAAGGTTAGTTTTAGGGTTAAGGTTGGGTTAGGGTTAGGATTAGGGTTAGGGTACGACTTAGGGCTAGGGTTAGGGCTAGGGTTAGGGTTAGGGTTAGGGTTAGGGTTTAGGGTTATGGTTAGGGTTAGGGGTTAGGGGTTAGGGGTTAGGCTTAGGGTTAGCGTTACGGTTAGGGGTTAGGGGTTAGGGTTAGGGCTAAGGTTAGGGTTAGGGTTAGGGTTAGGGTTAGGGCTAGGGTTAGGGTTAGGGTTAGGGTTACGGCTAGGGTTAGGGTTAGGGTTAGGTTAGGCTTAGGGTTAGGAGTTAGGGTTAGGGTTTCTATTAGGTTAGTTTTAAGGGCTAAGGTTAGTTTTAGGGTTAAGGTTGGGTTAGGGTTAGGATTAGGGTTAGGGTACGACTTAGGGCTAGGGTTAGGGCTAGGGTTAGGGTT
Organism: Buteo buteo; assembly: GCF_964188355.1. NCBI lineage: Eukaryota > Metazoa > Chordata > Aves > Accipitriformes > Accipitridae > Buteo > Buteo buteo. The sequence continues at coordinate 138,954 of NW_027439321.1, forward strand.
AGGGTTAGGGTTAGGGTTTAGGGTTATGGTTAGGGTTAGGGGTTAGGGGTTAGGGGTTAGGCTTAGGGTTAGCGTTACGGTTAGGGGTTAGGGGTTAGGGTTAGGGCTAAGGTTAGGGTTAGGGTTAGGGTTAGGGTTAGGGCTAGGGTTAGGGTTAGGGTTAGGGTTACGGCTAGGGTTAGGGTTAGGGTTAGGTTAGGCTTAGGGTTAGGAGTTAGGGTTAGGGTTTCTATTAGGTTAGTTTTAAGGGCTAAGGTTAGTTTTAGGGTTAAGGTTGGGTTAGGGTTAGGATTAGGGTTAGGGTACGACTTAGGGCTAGGGTTAGGGCTAGGGTTAGGGTTAGGGTTAGGGTTAGGGTTTAGGGTTATGGTTAGGGTTAGGGGTTAGGGGTTAGGGGTTAGGCTTAGGGTTAGCGTTACGGTTAGGGGTTAGGGGTTAGGGTTAGGGCTAAGGTTAGGGTTAGGGTTAGGGTTAGGGTTAGGGCTAGGGTTAGGGTTAGGGTTAGGGTTACGGCTAGGGTTAGGGTTAGGGTTAGGTTAGGCTTAGGGTTAGGAGTTAGGGTTAGGGTTTCTATTAGGTTAGTTTTAAGGGCTAAGGTTAGTTTTAGGGTTAAGGTTGGGTTAGGGTTAGGATTAGGGTTAGGGTACGACTTAGGGCTAGGGTTAGGGCTAGGGTTAGGGTTAGGGTTAGGGTTAGGGTTTAGGGTTATGGTTAGGGTTAGGGGTTAGGGGTTAGGGGTTAGGCTTAGGGTTAGCGTTACGGTTAGGGGTTAGGGGTTAGGGTTAGGGCTAAGGTTAGGGTTAGGGTTAGGGTTAGGGTTAGGGCTAGGGTTAGGGTTAGGGTTAGGGTTACGGCTAGGGTTAGGGTTAGGGTTAGGTTAGGCTTAGGGTTAGGAGTTAGGGTTAGGGTTTCTATTAGGTTAGTTTTAAGGGCTAAGGTTAGTTTTAGGGTTAAGGTTGGGTTAGGGTTAGGATTAGGGTTAGGGTACGACTTAGGGCTAGGGTTAGGGCTAGGGTTAGGGTTAGGGTTAGGGTTAGGGTTTAGGGTTATGGTTAGGGTTAGGGGTTAGGGGTTAGGGGTTAGGCTTAGGGTTAGCGTTACGGTTAGGGGTTAGGGGTTAGGGTTAGGGCTAAGGTTAGGGTTAGGGTTAGGGTTAGGGTTAGGGCTAGGGTTAGGGTTAGGGTTAGGGTTACGGCTAGGGTTAGGGTTAGGGTTAGGTTAGGCTTAGGGTTAGGAGTTAGGGTTAGGGTTTCTATTAGGTTAGTTTTAAGGGCTAAGGTTAGTTTTAGGGTTAAGGTTGGGTTAGGGTTAGGATTAGGGTTAGGGTACGACTTAGGGCTAGGGTTAGGGCTAGGGTTAGGGTTAGGGTTAGGGTTAGGGTTTAGGGTTATGGTTAGGGTTAGGGGTTAGGGGTTAGGGGTTAGGCTTAGGGTTAGCGTTACGGTTAGGGGTTAGGGGTTAGGGTTAGGGCTAAGGTTAGGGTTAGGGTTAGGGTTAGGGTTAGGGCTAGGGTTAGGGTTAGGGTTAGGGTTACGGCTAGGGTTAGGGTTAGGGTTAGGTTAGGCTTAGGGTTAGGAGTTAGGGTTAGGGTTTCTATTAGGTTAGTTTTAAGGGCTAAGGTTAGTTTTAGGGTTAAGGTTGGGTTAGGGTTAGGATTAGGGTTAGGGTACGACTTAGGGCTAGGGTTAGGGCTAGGGTTAGGGTTAGGGTTAGGGTTAGGGTTTAGGGTTATGGTTAGGGTTAGGGGTTAGGGGTTAGGGGTTAGGCTTAGGGTTAGCGTTACGGTTAGGGGTTAGGGGTTAGGGTTAGGGCTAAGGTTAGGGTTAGGGTTAGGGTTAGGGTTAGGGCTAGGGTTAGGGTTAGGGTTAGGGTTACGGCTAGGGTTAGGGTTAGGGTTAGGTTAGGCTTAGGGTTAGGAGTTAGGGTTAGGGTTTCTATTAGGTTAGTTTTAAGGGCTAAGGTTAGTTTTAGGGTTAAGGTTGGGTTAGGGTTAGGATTAGGGTTAGGGTACGACTTAGGGCTAGGGTTAGGGCTAGGGTTAGGGTTAGGGTTAGGGTTAGGGTTTAGGGTTATGGTTAGGGTTAGGGGTTAGGGGTTAGGGGTTAGGCTTAGGGTTAGCGTTACGGTTAGGGGTTAGGGGTTAGGGTTAGGGCTAAGGTTAGGGTTAGGGTTAGGGTTAGGGTTAGGGCTAGGGTTAGGGTTAGGGTTAGGGTTACGGCTAGGGTTAGGGTTAGGGTTAGGTTAGGCTTAGGGTTAGGAGTTAGGGTTAGGGTTTCTATTAGGTTAGTTTTAAGGGCTAAGGTTAGTTTTAGGGTTAAGGTTGGGTTAGGGTTAGGATTAGGGTTAGGGTACGACTTAGGGCTAGGGTTAGGGCTAGGGTTAGGGTTAGGGTTAGGGTTAGGGTTTAGGGTTATGGTTAGGGTTAGGGGTTAGGGGTTAGGGGTTAGGCTTAGGGTTAGCGTTACGGTTAGGGGTTAGGGGTTAGGGTTAGGGCTAAGGTTAGGGTTAGGGTTAGGGTTAGGGTTAGGGCTAGGGTTAGGGTTAGGGTTAGGGTTACGGCTAGGGTTAGGGTTAGGGTTAGGTTAGGCTTAGGGTTAGGAGTTAGGGTTAGGGTTTCTATTAGGTTAGTTTTAAGGGCTAAGGTTAGTTTTAGGGTTAAGGTTGGGTTAGGGTTAGGATTAGGGTTAGGGTACGACTTAGGGCTAGGGTTAGGGCTAGGGTTAGGGTTAGGGTTAGGGTTAGGGTTTAGGGTTATGGTTAGGGTTAGGGGTTAGGGGTTAGGGGTTAGGCTTAGGGTTAGCGTTACGGTTAGGGGTTAGGGGTTAGGGTTAGGGCTAAGGTTAGGGTTAGGGTTAGGGTTAGGGTTAGGGCTAGGGTTAGGGTTAGGGTTAGGGTTACGGCTAGGGTTAGGGTTAGGGTTAGGTTAGGCTTAGGGTTAGGAGTTAGGGTTAGGGTTTCTATTAGGTTAGTTTTAAGGGCTAAGGTTAGTTTTAGGGTTAAGGTTGGGTTAGGGTTAGGATTAGGGTTAGGGTACGACTTAGGGCTAGGGTTAGGGCTAGGGTTAGGGTTAGGGTTAGGGTTAGGGTTTAGGGTTATGGTTAGGGTTAGGGGTTAGGGGTTAGGGGTTAGGCTTAGGGTTAGCGTTACGGTTAGGGGTTAGGGGTTAGGGTTAGGGCTAAGGTTAGGGTTAGGGTTAGGGTTAGGGTTAGGGCTAGGGTTAGGGTTAGGGTTAGGGTTACGGCTAGGGTTAGGGTTAGGGTTAGGTTAGGCTTAGGGTTAGGAGTTAGGGTTAGGGTTTCTATTAGGTTAGTTTTAAGGGCTAAGGTTAGTTTTAGGGTTAAGGTTGGGTTAGGGTTAGGATTAGGGTTAGGGTACGACTTAGGGCTAGGGTTAGGGCTAGGGTTAGGGTTAGGGTTAGGGTTAGGGTTTAGGGTTATGGTTAGGGTTAGGGGTTAGGGGTTAGGGGTTAGGCTTAGGGTTAGCGTTACGGTTAGGGGTTAGGGGTTAGGGTTAGGGCTAAGGTTAGGGTTAGGGTTAGGGTTAGGGTTAGGGCTAGGGTTAGGGTTAGGGTTAGGGTTACGGCTAGGGTTAGGGTTAGGGTTAGGTTAGGCTTAGGGTTAGGAGTTAGGGTTAGGGTTTCTATTAGGTTAGTTTTAAGGGCTAAGGTTAGTTTTAGGGTTAAGGTTGGGTTAGGGTTAGGATTAGGGTTAGGGTACGACTTAGGGCTAGGGTTAGGGCTAGGGTTAGGGTTAGGGTTAGGGTTAGGGTTTAGGGTTATGGTTAGGGTTAGGGGTTAGGGGTTAGGGGTTAGGCTTAGGGTTAGCGTTACGGTTAGGGGTTAGGGGTTAGGGTTAGGGCTAAGGTTAGGGTTAGGGTTAGGGTTAGGGTTAGGGCTAGGGTTAGGGTTAGGGTTAGGGTTACGGCTAGGGTTAGGGTTAGGGTTAGGTTAGGCTTAGGGTTAGGAGTTAGGGTTAGGGTTTCTATTAGGTTAGTTTTAAGGGCTAAGGTTAGTTTTAGGGTTAAGGTTGGGTTAGGGTTAGGATTAGGGTTAGGGTACGACTTAGGGCTAGGGTTAGGGCTAGGGTTAGGGTTAGGGTTAGGGTTAGGGTTTAGGGTTATGGTTAGGGTTAGGGGTTAGGGGTTAGGGGTTAGGCTTAGGGTTAGCGTTACGGTTAGGGGTTAGGGGTTAGGGTTAGGGCTAAGGTTAGGGTTAGGGTTAGGGTTAGGGTTAGGGCTAGGGTTAGGGTTAGGGTTAGGGTTACGGCTAGGGTTAGGGTTAGGGTTAGGTTAGGCTTAGGGTTAGGAGTTAGGGTTAGGGTTTCTATTAGGTTAGTTTTAAGGGCTAAGGTTAGTTTTAGGGTTAAGGTTGGGTTAGGGTTAGGATTAGGGTTAGGGTACGACTTAGGGCTAGGGTTAGGGCTAGGGTTAGGGTTAGGGTTAGGGTTAGGGTTTAGGGTTATGGTTAGGGTTAGGGGTTAGGGGTTAGGGGTTAGGCTTAGGGTTAGCGTTACGGTTAGGGGTTAGGGGTTAGGGTTAGGGCTAAGGTTAGGGTTAGGGTTAGGGCTAGGGTTAGGGTTAGGGTTAGGGTTACGGCTAGGGTTAGGGTTAGGGTTAGGTTAGGCTTAGGGTTAGGAGTTAGGGTTAGGGCTAGGGTTAGGGTTAGGGTTAGGGTTACGGCTAGGGTTAGGGTTAGGGTTAGGTTAGGCTTAGGGTTAGGAGTTAGGGTTAGGGTTTCTATTAGGTTAGTTTTAAGGGCTAAGGTTAGTTTTAGGGTTAAGGTTGGGTTAGGGTTAGGATTAGGGTTAGGGTACGACTTAGGGCTAGGGTTAGGGCTAGGGTTAGGGTTAGGGTTAGGGTTAGGGTTTAGGGTTATGGTTAGGGTTAGGGGTTAGGGGTTAGGGGTTAGGCTTAGGGTTAGCGTTACGGTTAGGGGTTAGGGGTTAGGGTTAGGGCTAAGGTTAGGGTTAGGGTTAGGGTTAGGGTTAGGGCTAGGGTTAGGGTTAGGGTTAGGGTTACGGCTAGGGTTAGGGTTAGGGTTAGGTTAGGCTTAGGGTTAGGAGTTAGGGTTAGCGTTTCTATTAGGTTAGTTTTAAGGGCTAAGGTTAGTTTTAGGGTTAAGGTTGGGTTAGGGTTAGGATTAGGGTTAGGGTACGACTTAGGGCTAGGGTTAGGGCTAGGGTTAGGGTTAGGGTTAGGGTTAGGGTTTAGGGTTATGGTTAGGGTTAGGGGTTAGGGGTTAGGGGTTAGGCTTAGGGTTAGCGTTACAGTTAGGGGTTAGGGGTTAGGGTTAGGGCTAAGGTTAGGGTTAGGGTTAGGGTTAGGGTTAGGGCTAGGGTTAGGGTTAGGGTTAGGGTTACGGCTAGGGTTAGGGTTAGGGTTAGGTTAGGCTTAGGGTTAGGAGTTAGGGTTAGGGTTTCTATTAGGTTAGTTTTAAGGGCTAAGGTTAGTTTTAGGGTTAAGGTTGGGTTAGGGTTAGGATTAGGGTTAGGGTACGACTTAGGGCTAGGGTTAGGGTTAGGGTTAGGGTTAGGGTTTAGGGTTATGGTTAGGGTTAGGGGTTAGGGGTTAGGGGTTAGGCTTAGGGTTAGCGTTACGGTTAGGGGTTAGGGGTTAGGGTTAGGGCTAAGGTTAGGGTTAGGGTTAGGGTTAGGGTTAGGGCTAGGGTTAGGGTTAGGGTTAGGGTTACGGCTAGGGTTAGGGTTAGGGTTAGGTTAGGCTTAGGGTTAGGAGTTAGGGTTAGCGTTTCTATTAGGTTAGTTTTAAGGGCTAAGGTTAGTTTTAGGGTTAAGGTTGGGTTAGGGTTAGGATTAGGGTTAGGGTACGACTTAGGGCTAGGGTTAGGGCTAGGGTTAGGGTTAGGGTTAGGGTTAGGGTTTAGGGTTATGGTTAGGGTTAGGGGTTAGGGGTTAGGGGTTAGGCTTAGGGTTAGCGTTACGGTTAGGGGTTAGGGGTTAGGGTTAGGGCTAAGGTTAGGGTTAGGGTTAGGGTTAGGGTTAGGGCTAGGGTTAGGGTTAGGGTTAGGGTTACGGCTAGGGTTAGGGTTAGGGTTAGGTTAGGCTTAGGGTTAGGAGTTAGGGTTAGCGTTTCTATTAGGTTAGTTTTAAGGGCTAAGGTTAGTTTTAGGGTTAAGGTTGGGTTAGGGTTAGGATTAGGGTTAGGGTACGACTTAGGGCTAGGGTTAGGGCTAGGGTTAGGGTTAGGGTTAGGGTTAGGGTTTAGGGTTATGGTTAGGGTTAGGGGTTAGGGGTTAGGGGTTAGGCTTAGGGTTAGCGTTACAGTTAGGGGTTAGGGGTTAGGGTTAGGGCTAAGGTTAGGGTTAGGGTTAGGGTTAGGGTTAGGGCTAGGGTTAGGGTTAGGGTTAGGGTTACGGCTAGGGTTAGGGTTAGGGTTAGGTTAGGCTTAGGGTTAGGAGTTAGGGTTAGGGTTTCTATTAGGTTAGTTTTAAGGGCTAAGGTTAGTTTTAGGGTTAAGGTTGGGTTAGGGTTAGGATTAGGGTTAGGGTACGACTTAGGGCTAGGGTTAGGGTTAGGGTTAGGGTTAGGGTTTAGGGTTATGGTTAGGGTTAGGGGTTAGGGGTTAGGGGTTAGGCTTAGGGTTAGCGTTACGGTTAGGGGTTAGGGGTTAGGGTTAGGGCTAAGGTTAGGGTTAGGGTTAGGGTTAGGGTTAGGGCTAGGGTTAGGGTTAGGGTTAGGGTTACGGCTAGGGTTAGGGTTAGGGTTAGGTTAGGCTTAGGGTTAGGAGTTAGGGTTAGGGCTAGGGTTAGGGTTAGGGTTAGGGTTACGGCTAGGGTTAGGGTTAGGGTTAGGTTAGGCTTAGGGTTAGGAGTTAGGGTTAGGGTTTCTATTAGGTTAGTTTTAAGGGCTAAGGTTAGTTTTAGGGTTAAGGTTGGGTTAGGGTTAGGATTAGGGTTAGGGTACGACTTAGGGCTAGGGTTAGGGCTAGGGTTAGGGTTAGGGTTAGGGTTAGGGTTTAGGGTTATGGTTAGGGTTAGGGGTTAGGGGTTAGGGGTTAGGCTTAGGGTTAGCGTTACGGTTAGGGGTTAGGGGTTAGGGTTAGGGCTAAGGTTAGGGTTAGGGTTAGGGTTAGGGTTAGGGCTAGGGTTAGGGTTAGGGTTAGGGTTACGGCTAGGGTTAGGGTTAGGGTTAGGTTAGGCTTAGGGTTAGGAGTTAGGGTTAGGGTTTCTATTAGGTTAGTTTTAAGGGCTAAGGTTAGTTTTAGGGTTAAGGTTGGGTTAGGGTTAGGATTAGGGTTAGGGTACGACTTAGGGCTAGGGTTAGGGTTAGGGTTAGGGTTAGGGTTTAGGGTTATGGTTAGGGTTAGGGGTTAGGGGTTAGGGGTTAGGCTTAGGGTTAGCGTTACGGTTAGGGGTTAGGGGTTAGGGTTAGGGCTAAGGTTAGGGTTAGGGTTAGGGTTAGGGTTAGGGCTAGGGTTAGGGTTAGGGTTAGGGTTACGGCTAGGGTTAGGGTTAGGGTTAGGTTAGGCTTAGGGTTAGGAGTTAGGGTTAGGGCTAGGGTTAGGGTTAGGGTTAGGGTTACGGCTAGGGTTAGGGTTAGGGTTAGGTTAGGCTTAGGGTTAGGAGTTAGGGTTAGGGTTTCTATTAGGTTAGTTTTAAGGGCTAAGGTTAGTTTTAGGGTTAAGGTTGGGTTAGGGTTAGGATTAGGGTTAGGGTACGACTTAGGGCTAGGGTTAGGGCTAGGGTTAGGGTTAGGGTTAGGGTTAGGGTTTAGGGTTATGGTTAGGGTTAGGGGTTAGGGGTTAGGGGTTAGGCTTAGGGTTAGCGTTACGGTTAGGGGTTAGGGGTTAGGGTTAGGGCTAAGGTTAGGGTTAGGGTTAGGGTTAGGGTTAGGGCTAGGGTTAGGGTTAGGGTTAGGGTTACGGCTAGGGTTAGGGTTAGGGTTAGGTTAGGCTTAGGGTTAGGAGTTAGGGTTAGGGTTTCTATTAGGTTAGTTTTAAGGGCTAAGGTTAGTTTTAGGGTTAAGGTTGGGTTAGGGTTAGGATTAGGGTTAGGGTACGACTTAGGGCTAGGGTTAGGGCTAGGGTTAGGGTTAGGGTTAGGGTTAGGGTTTAGGGTTATGGTTAGGGTTAGGGGTTAGGGGTTAGGGGTTAGGCTTAGGGTTAGCGTTACGGTTAGGGGTTAGGGGTTAGGGTTAGGGCTAAGGTTAGGGTTAGGGTTAGGGTTAGGGTTAGGGCTAGGGTTAGGGTTAGGGTTAGGGTTACGGCTAGGGTTAGGGTTAGGGTTAGGTTAGGCTTAGGGTTAGGAGTTAGGGTTAGGGTTTCTATTAGGTTAGTTTTAAGGGCTAAGGTTAGTTTTAGGGTTAAGGTTGGGTTAGGGTTAGGATTAGGGTTAGGGTACGACTTAGGGCTAGGGTTAGGGCTAGGGTTAGGGTTAGGGTTAGGGTTAGGGTTTAGGGTTATGGTTAGGGTTAGGGGTTAGGGGTTAGGGGTTAGGCTTAGGGTTAGCGTTACGGTTAGGGGTTAGGGGTTAGGGTTAGGGCTAAGGTTAGGGTTAGGGTTAGGGTTAGGGCTAGGGTTAGGGTTACGGCTAGGGTTAGGGTTAGGGTTAGGTTAGGCTTAGGGTTAGGAGTTAGGGTTAGGGTTTCTATTAGGTTAGTTTTAAGGGCTAAGGTTAGTTTTAGGGTTAAGGTTGGGTTAGGGTTAGGATTAGGGTTAGGGTACGACTTAGGGCTAGGGTTAGGGCTAGGGTTAGGGTTAGGGTTAGGGTTAGGGTTTAGGGTTATGGTTAGGGTTAGGGGTTAGGGGTTAGGGGTTAGGCTTAGGGTTAGCGTTACGGTTAGGGGTTAGGGGTTAGGGTTAGGGCTAAGGTTAGGGTTAGGGTTAGGGTTAGGGTTAGGGCTAGGGTTAGGGTTAGGGTTAGGGTTACGGCTAGGGTTAGGGTTAGGGTTAGGTTAGGCTTAGGGTTAGGAGTTAGGGTTAGGGCTAGGGTTAGGGTTAGGGTTAGGGTTACGGCTAGGGTTAGGGTTAGGGTTAGGTTAGGCTTAGGGTTAGGAGTTAGGGTTAGGGTTTCTATTAGGTTAGTTTTAAGGGCTAAGGTTAGTTTTAGGGTTAAGGTTGGGTTAGGGTTAGGATTAGGGTTAGGGTACGACTTAGGGCTAGGGTTAGGGCTAGGGTTAGGGTTAGGGTTAGGGTTAGGGTTTAGGGTTATGGTTAGGGTTAGGGGTTAGGGGTTAGGGGTTAGGCTTAGGGTTAGCGTTACGGTTAGGGGTTAGGGGTTAGGGTTAGGGCTAAGGTTAGGGTTAGGGTTAGGGTTAGGGTTAGGGCTAGGGTTAGGGTTAGGGTTAGGGTTACGGCTAGGGTTAGGGTTAGGGTTAGGTTAGGCTTAGGGTTAGGAGTTAGGGTTAGCGTTTCTATTAGGTTAGTTTTAAGGGCTAAGGTTAGTTTTAGGGTTAAGGTTGGGTTAGGGTTAGGATTAGGGTTAGGGTACGACTTAGGGCTAGGGTTAGGGCTAGGGTTAGGGTTAGGGTTAGGGTTAGGGTTTAGGGTTATGGTTAGGGTTAGGGGTTAGGGGTTAGGGGTTAGGCTTAGGGTTAGCGTTACAGTTAGGGGTTAGGGGTTAGGGTTAGGGCTAAGGTTAGGGTTAGGGTTAGGGTTAGGGTTAGGGCTAGGGTTAGGGTTAGGGTTAGGGTTACGGCTAGGGTTAGGGTTAGGGTTAGGTTAGGCTTAGGGTTAGGAGTTAGGGTTAGGGTTTCTATTAGGTTAGTTTTAAGGGCTAAGGTTAGTTTTAGGGTTAAGGTTGGGTTAGGGTTAGGATTAGGGTTAGGGTACGACTTAGGGCTAGGGTTAGGGTTAGGGTTAGGGTTAGGGGTTAGGCTTAGGGTTAGCGTTACGGTTAGGGGTTAGGGGTTAGGGTTAGGGCTAAGGTTAGGGTTAGGGTTAGGGTTAGGGTTAGGGCTAGGGTTAGGGTTAGGGTTAGGGTTACGGCTAGGGTTAGGGTTAGGGTTAGGTTAGGCTTAGGGTTAGGAGTTAGGGTTAGGGTTTCTATTAGGTTAGTTTTAAGGGCTAAGGTTAGTTTTAGGGTTAAGGTTGGGTTAGGGTTAGGATTAGGGTTAGGGTACGACTTAGGGCTAGGGTTAGGGCTAGGGTTAGGGTTAGGGTTAGGGTTAGGGTTTAGGGTTATGGTTAGGGTTAGGGGTTAGGGGTTAGGGGTTAGGCTTAGGGTTAGCGTTACGGTTAGGGGTTAGGGGTTAGGGTTAGGGCTAAGGTTAGGGTTAGGGTTAGGGTTAGGGTTAGGGCTAGGGTTAGGGTTAGGGTTAGGGTTACGGCTAGGGTTAGGGTTAGGGTTAGGTTAGGCTTAGGGTTAGGAGTTAGGGTTAGGGTTTCTATTAGGTTAGTTTTAAGGGCTAAGGTTAGTTTTAGGGTTAAGGTTGGGTTAGGGTTAGGATTAGGGTTAGGGTACGACTTAGGGCTAGGGTTAGGGTTAGGGTTACGGTTAGGGTTTAGGGTTATGGTTAGGGTTAGGGGTTAGGGGTTAGGGGTTAGGCTTAGGGTTAGCGTTACGGTTAGGGGTTAGGGGTTAGGGTTAGGGCTAAGGTTAGGGTTAGGGTTAGGGTTAGGGTTAGGGCTAGGGTTAGGGTTAGGGTTAGGGTTACGGCTAGGGTTAGGGTTAGGGTTAGGTTAGGCTTAGGGTTAGGAGTTAGGGTTAGGGTTTCTATTAGGTTAGTTTTAAGGGCTAAGGTTAGTTTTAGGGTTAAGGTTGGGTTAGGGTTAGGATTAGGGTTAGGGTACGACTTAGGGCTAGGGTTAGGGCTAGGGTTAGGGTTAGGGTTAGGGTTAGGGTTTAGGGTTATGGTTAGGGTTAGGGGTTAGGGGTTAGGGGTTAGGCTTAGGGTTAGCGTTACGGTTAGGGGTTAGGGGTTAGGGTTAGGGCTAAGGTTAGGGTTAGGGTTAGGGTTAGGGTTAGGGCTAGGGTTAGGGTTAGGGTTAGGGTTACGGCTAGGGTTAGGGTTAGGGTTAGGTTAGGCTTAGGGTTAGGAGTTAGGGTTAGGGTTTCTATTAGGTTAGTTTTAAGGGCTAAGGTTAGTTTTAGGGTTAAGGTTGGGTTAGGGTTAGGATTAGGGTTAGGGTACGACTTAGGGCTAGGGTTAGGGCTAGGGTTAGGGTTAGGGTTAGGGTTAGGGTTTAGGGTTATGGTTAGGGTTAGGGGTTAGGGGTTAGGGGTTAGGCTTAGGGTTAGCGTTACGGTTAGGGGTTAGGGGTTAGGGTTAGGGCTAAGGTTAGGGTTAGGGTTAGGGTTAGGGCTAGGGTTAGGGTTACGGCTAGGGTTAGGGTTAGGGTTAGGTTAGGCTTAGGGTTAGGAGTTAGGGTTAGGGTTTCTATTAGGTTAGTTTTAAGGGCTAAGGTTAGTTTTAGGGTTAAGGTTGGGTTAGGGTTAGGATTAGGGTTAGGGTACGACTTAGGGCTAGGGTTAGGGCTAGGGTTAGGGTTAGGGTTAGGGTTAGGGTTTAGGGTTATGGTTAGGGTTAGGGGTTAGGGGTTAGGGGTTAGGCTTAGGGTTAGCGTTACGGTTAGGGGTTAGGGGTTAGGGTTAGGGCTAAGGTTAGGGTTAGGGTTAGGGTTAGGGTTAGGGCTAGGGTTAGGGTTAGGGTTAGGGTTACGGCTAGGGTTAGGGTTAGGGTTAGGTTAGGCTTAGGGTTAGGAGTTAGGGTTAGGGTTTCTATTAGGTTAGTTTTAAGGGCTAAGGTTAGTTTTAGGGTTAAGGTTGGGTTAGGGTTAGGATTAGGGTTAGGGTACGACTTAGGGCTAGGGTTAGGGTTAGGGTTAGGGTTAGGGTTTAGGGTTATGGTTAGGGTTAGGGGTTAGGGGTTAGGGGTTAGGCTTAGGGTTAGCGTTACGGTTAGGGGTTAGGGGTTAGGGTTAGGGCTAAGGTTAGGGTTAGGGTTAGGGTTAGGGTTAGGGCTAGGGTTAGGGTTAGGGTTAGGGTTACGGCTAGGGTTAGGGTTAGGGTTAGGTTAGGCTTAGGGTTAGGAGTTAGGGTTAGGGTTTCTATTAGGTTAGTTTTAAGGGCTAAGGTTAGTTTTAGGGTTAAGGTTGGGTTAGGGTTAGGATTAGGGTTAGGGTACGACTTAGGGCTAGGGTTAGGGCTAGGGTTAGGGTTAGGGTTAGGGTTAGGGTTTAGGGTTATGGTTAGGGTTAGGGGTTAGGGGTTAGGGGTTAGGCTTAGGGTTAGCGTTACGGTTAGGGGTTAGGGGTTAGGGTTAGGGCTAAGGTTAGGGTTAGGGTTAGGGTTAGGGTTAGGGCTAGGGTTAGGGTTAGGGTTAGGGTTACGGCTAGGGTTAGGGTTAGGGTTAGGTTAGGCTTAGGGTTAGGAGTTAGGGTTAGGGTTTCTATTAGGTTAGTTTTAAGGGCTAAGGTTAGTTTTAGGGTTAAGGTTGGGTTAGGGTTAGGATTAGGGTTAGGGTACGACTTAGGGCTAGGGTTAGGTGGGTTAGGGTTACGGTTAGGGTTTAGGGTTATGGTTAGGGTTAGGGGTTAGGGGTTAGGGGTTAGGCTTAGGGTTAGCGTTACGGTTAGGGGTTAGGGGTTAGGGTTAGGGCTAAGGTTAGGGTTAGGGTTAGGGTTAGGGTTAGGGCTAGGGTTAGGGTTAGGGTTAGGGTTACGGCTAGGGTTAGGGTTAGGGTTAGGTTAGGCTTAGGGTTAGGAGTTAGGGTTAGGGTTTCTATTAGGTTAGTTTTAAGGGCTAAGGTTAGTTTTAGGGTTAAGGTTGGGTTAGGGTTAGGATTAGGGTTAGGGTACGACTTAGGGCTAGGGTTAGGGCTAGGGTTAGGGTTAGGGTTAGGGTTAGGGTTTAGGGTTATGGTTAGGGTTAGGGGTTAGGGGTTAGGGGTTAGGCTTAGGGTTAGCGTTACGGTTAGGGGTTAGGGGTTAGGGTTAGGGTTAGGGTTAGGGTTAGGGTTAGGGCTAGGGTTAGGGTTAGGGTTAGGGTTACGGCTAGGGTTAGGGTTAGGGTTAGGTTAGGCTTAGGGTTAGGAGTTAGGGTTAGGGCTAGGGTTAGGGTTAGGGTTAGGGTTACGGCTAGGGTTAGGGTTAGGGTTAGGTTAGGCTTAGGGTTAGGAGTTAGGGTTAGGGTTTCTATTAGGTTAGTTTTAAGGGCTAAGGTTAGTTTTAGGGTTAAGGTTGGGTTAGGGTTAGGATTAGGGTTAGGGTACGACTTAGGGCTAGGGTTAGGGCTAGGGTTAGGGTTAGGGTTAGGGTTAGGGTTTAGGGTTATGGTTAGGGTTAGGGGTTAGGGGTTAGGGGTTAGGCTTAGGGTTAGCGTTACGGTTAGGGGTTAGGGGTTAGGGTTAGGGCTAAGGTTAGGGTTAGGGTTAGGGTTAGGGTTAGGGCTAGGGTTAGGGTTAGGGTTAGGGTTACGGCTAGGGTTAGGGTTAGGGTTAGGTTAGGCTTAGGGTTAGGAGTTAGGGTTAGGGTTTCTATTAGGTTAGTTTTAAGGGCTAAGGTTAGTTTTAGGGTTAAGGTTGGGTTAGGGTTAGGATTAGGGTTAGGGTACGACTTAGGGCTAGGGTTAGGTCTAGGGTTAGGGTTAGGGTTAGGGTTAGGGTTTAGGGTTATGGTTAGGGTTAGGGGTTAGGGGTTAGGGGTTAGGCTTAGGGTTAGCGTTACGGTTAGGGGTTAGGGGTTAGGGTTAGGGCTAAGGTTAGGGTTAGGGTTAGGGTTAGGGTTAGGGCTAGGGTTAGGGTTAGGGTTAGGGTTACGGCTAGGGTTAGGGTTAGGGTTAGGTTAGGCTTAGGGTTAGGAGTTAGGGTTAGGGTTTCTATTAGGTTAGTTTTAAGGGCTAAGGTTAGTTTTAGGGTTAAGGTTGGGTTAGGGTTAGGATTAGGGTTAGGGTACGACTTAGGGCTAGGGTTAGGGCTAGGGTTAGGGTTAGGGTTAGGGTTAGGGTTTAGGGTTATGGTTAGGGTTAGGGGTTAGGGGTTAGGGGTTAGGCTTAGGGTTAGCGTTACGGTTAGGGGTTAGGGGTTAGGGTTAGGGCTAAGGTTAGGGTTAGGGTTAGGGTTAGGGTTAGGGTTAGGGCTAGGGTTAGGGTTAGGGTTAGGGTTACGGCTAGGGTTAGGGTTAGGGTTAGGTTAGGCTTAGGGTTAGGAGTTAGGGTTTAGGGTTTCTATTAGGTTAGTTTTAAGGGCTAGGGTTAGTTTTAGGGTTAAGGTTGGGTTAGGGTTAGGATTAGGGTTAGGGTACGACTTAGGGCTAGGGTTAGGGCTAGGGTTAGGGTTAGGGTTAGGGTTAGGGTTTAGGGTTATGGTTAGGGTTAGGGGTTAGGGGTTAGGGGTTAGGCTTAGGGTTAGCGTTACGGTTAGGGGTTAGGGGTTAGGGTTAGGGCTAAGGTTAGGGTTAGGGTTAGGGCTAGGGTTAGGGTTAGGGTTAGGGTTACGGCTAGGGTTAGGGTTAGGGTTAGGTTAGGCTTAGGGTTAGGAGTTAGGGTTAGGGTTTCTATTAGGTTAGTTTTAAGGGCTAAGGTTAGTTTTAGGGTTAAGGTTGGGTTAGGGTTAGGATTAGGGTTAGGGTACGACTTAGGGCTAGGGTTAGGGCTAGGGTTAGGGTTAGGGTTAGGGTTAGGGTTTAGGGTTATGGTTAGGGTTAGGGGTTAGGGGTTAGGGGTTAGGCTTAGGGTTAGCGTTACGGTTAGGGGTTAGGGGTTAGGGTTAGGGCTAAGGTTAGGGTTAGGGTTAGGGTTAGGGTTAGGGCTAGGGTTAGGGTTAGGGTTAGGGTTACGGCTAGGGTTAGGGTTAGGGTTAGGTTAGGCTTAGGGTTAGGAGTTAGGGTTAGGGTTTCTATTAGGTTAGTTTTAAGGGCTAAGGTTAGTTTTAGGGTTAAGGTTGGGTTAGGGTTAGGATTAGGGTTAGGGTACGACTTAGGGCTAGGGTTAGGGCTAGGGTTAGGGTTAGGGTTAGGGTTAGGGTTTAGGGTTATGGTTAGGGTTAGGGGTTAGGGGTTAGGGGTTAGGCTTAGGGTTAGCGTTACGGTTAGGGGTTAGGGGTTAGGGTTAGGGCTAAGGTTAGGGTTAGGGTTAGGGTTAGGGTTAGGGCTAGGGTTAGGGTTAGGGTTAGGGTTACGGCTAGGGTTAGGGTTAGGGTTAGGTTAGGCTTAGGGTTAGGAGTTAGGGTTAGCGTTTCTATTAGGTTAGTTTTAAGGGCTAAGGTTAGTTTTAGGGTTAAGGTTGGGTTAGGGTTAGGATTAGGGTTAGGGTACGACTTAGGGCTAGGGTTAGGGCTAGGGTTAGGGTTAGGGTTAGGGTTAGGGTTTAGGGTTATGGTTAGGGTTAGGGGTTAGGGGTTAGGGGTTAGGCTTAGGGTTAGCGTTACAGTTAGGGGTTAGGGGTTAGGGTTAGGGCTAAGGTTAGGGTTAGGGTTAGGGTTAGGGTTAGGGCTAGGGTTAGGGTTAGGGTTAGGGTTAGGTTAGGCTTAGGGTTAGGAGTTAGGGTTTGGGTTTCTATTAGGTTAGTTTTAAGGGCTAAGGTTAGTTTTAGGGTTAAGGTTGGGTTAGGGTTAGGATTAGGGTTAGGGTACGATTTAGGGCTAGGGTTAGGGCTAGGGTTAGGGTTAGGGTTAGGGTTAGGGTTTAGGGTTATGGTTAGGGTTAGGGGTTAGGGGTTAGGGGTTAGGCTTAGGGTTAGCGTTACGGTTAGGGGTTAGGGGTTAGGGTTAGGGCTAAGGTTAGGGTTAGGGTTAGGGTTAGGGTTAGGGCTAGGGTTAGGGTTAGGGTTAGGGTTACGGCTAGGGTTAGGGTTAGGGTTAGGTTAGGCTTAGGGTTAGGAGTTAGGGTTAGGGCTAGGGTTAGGGTTAGGGTTAGGGTTACGGCTAGGGTTAGGGTTAGGGTTAGGTTAGGCTTAGGGTTAGGAGTTAGGGTTAGGGTTTCTATTAGGTTAGTTTTAAGGGCTAAGGTTAGTTTTAGGGTTAAGGTTGGGTTAGGGTTAGGATTAGGGTTAGGGTACGACTTAGGGCTAGGGTTAGGGCTAGGGTTAGGGTTAGGGTTAGGGTTAGGGTTTAGGGTTATGGTTAGGGTTAGGGGTTAGGGGTTAGGGGTTAGGCTTAGGGTTAGCGTTACGGTTAGGGGTTAGGGGTTAGGGTTAGGGTTAGGGTTAGGGTTAGGGTTAGGGCTAGGGTTAGGGTTAGGGTTAGGGTTACGGCTAGGGTTAGGGTTAGGGTTAGGTTAGGCTTAGGGTTAGGAGTTAGGGTTAGGGTTTCTATTAGGTTAGTTTTAAGGGCTAAGGTTAGTTTTAGGGTTAAGGTTGGGTTAGGGTTAGGATTAGGGTTAGGGTACGACTTAGGGCTAGGGTTAGGGCTAGGGTTAGGGTTAGGGTTAGGGTTAGGGTTTAGGGTTATGGTTAGGGTTAGGGGTTAGGGGTTAGGGGTTAGGCTTAGGGTTAGCGTTACGGTTAGGGGTTAGGGGTTAGGGTTAGGGCTAAGGTTAGGGTTAGGGTTAGGGTTAGGGTTAGGGCTAGGGTTAGGGTTAGGGTTAGGGTTACGGCTAGGGTTAGGGTTAGGGTTAGGTTAGGCTTAGGGTTAGGAGTTAGGGTTAGGGTTTCTATTAGGTTAGTTTTAAGGGCTAAGGTTAGTTTTAGGGTTAAGGTTGGGTTAGGGTTAGGATTAGGGTTAGGGTACGACTTAGGGCTAGGGTTAGGGCTAGGGTTAGGGTTAGGGTTAGGGTTAGGGTTTAGGGTTATGGTTAGGGTTAGGGGTTAGGGGTTAGGGGTTAGGCTTAGGGTTAGCGTTACGGTTAGGGGTTAGGGGTTAGGGTTAGGGCTAAGGTTAGGGTTAGGCTTAGGGTTAGGGTTAGGGTTAGGGCTAGGGTTAGGGTTAGGGTTAGGGTTACGGCTAGGGTTAGGGTAAGGGTTAGGTTAGGCTTAGGGTTAGGAGTTAGGGTTAGGGTTTCTATTAGGTTAGTTTTAAGGGCTAAGGTTAGTTTTAGGGTTAAGGTTGGGTTAGGATTAGGGTTAGGGTACGACTTAGGGCTAGGGTTAGGGCTAGGGTTAGGGTTAGGGTTAGGGTTAGGGTTTAGGGTTATGGTTAGGGTTAGGGGTTAGGGGTTAGGGGTTAGGCTTAGGGTTAGCGTTACGGTTAGGGGTTAGGGGTTAGGGTTAGGGCTAAGGTTAGGGTTAGGGTTAGGGTTAGGGTTACGGCTAGGGTTAGGGTTAGGGTTAGGGTTACGGCTAGGGTTAGGGTTAGGGTTAGGTTAGGCTTAGGGTTAGGAGTTAGGGTTAGGGTTTCTATTAGGTTAGTTTTAAGGGCTAAGGTTAGTTTTAGGGTTAAGGTTGGGTTAGGGTTAGGATTAGGGTTAGGGTACGACTTAGGGCTAGGGTTAGGGCTAGGGTTAGGGTTAGGGTTAGGGTTAGGGTTTAGGGTTAGGGTTAGGGTTAGGGGTTAGGGGTTAGGGGTTAGGCTTAGGGTTAGCGTTACGGTTAGGGGTTAGGGGTTAGGGTTAGGGCTAAGGTTAGGGTTAGGGTTAGGGTTAGGGTTAGGGTTAGGGCTAGGGTTAGGGTTAGGGTTAGGGTTACGGCTAGGGTTAGGGTAAGGGTTAGGTTAGGCTTAGGGTTAGGAGTTAGGGTTAGGGTTTCTATTAGGTTAGTTTTAAGGGCTAAGGTTAGTTTTAGGGTTAAGGTTGGGTTAGGGTTAGGATTAGGGTTAGGGTACGACTTAGGGCTAGGGTTAGGGCTAGGGTTAGGGTTAGGGTTAGGGTTAGGGTTTAGGGTTATGGTTAGGGTTAGGGGTTAGGGGTTAGGGGTTAGGCTTAGGGTTAGCGTTACGGTTAGGGGTTAGGGGTTAGGGTTAGGGCTAAGGTTAGGGTTAGGGTTAGGGTTAGGGTTACGGCTAGGGTTAGGGTTAGGGTTAGGGTTACGGCTAGGGTTAGGGTTAGGGTTAGGTTAGGCTTAGGGTTAGGAGTTAGGGTTAGGGTTTCTATTAGGTTAGTTTTAAGGGCTAAGGTTAGTTTTAGGGTTAAGGTTGGGTTAGGGTTAGGATTAGGGTTAGGGTACGACTTAGGGCTAGGGTTAGGGCTAGGGTTAGGGTTAGGGTTAGGGTTAGGGTTTAGGGTTAGGGTTAGGGTTAGGGGTTAGGGGTTAGGGGTTAGGCTTAGGGTTAGCGTTACGGTTAGGGGTTAGGGGTTAGGGTTAGGGCTAAGGTTAGGGTTAGGGTTAGGGTTAGGGTTAGGGCTAGGGTTAGGGTTAGGGTTAGGGTTACGGCTAGGGTTTGGGTTAGGGTTAGGTTAGGCTTAGGGTTAGGAGTTAGGGTTAGGGTTTCTATTAGGTTAGTTTTAAGGGCTAAGGTTAGTTTTAGGGTTAAGGTTGGGTTAGGGTTAGGATTAGGGTTAGGGTACGACTTAGGGCTAGGGTTAGGGCTAGGGTTAGGGTTAGGGTTAGGGTTAGGGTTTAGGGTTATGGTTAGGGTTAGGGGTTAGGGGTTAGGGGTTAGGCTTAGGGTTAGCGTTACGGTTAGGGGTTAGGGGTTAGGGTTAGGGCTAAGGTTAGGGTTAGGGTTAGGGTTAGGGTTAGGGCTAGGGTTAGGGTTACGGCTAGGGTTAGGGTTAGGGTTAGGTTAGGCTTAGGGTTAGGAGTTAGGGTTAGGGTTTCTATTAGGTTAGTTTTAAGGGCTAAGGTTAGTTTTAGGGTTAAGGTTGGGTTAGGGTTAGGATTAGGGTTAGGGTACGACTTAGGGCTAGGGTTAGGGCTAGGGTTAGGGTTAGGGTTAGGGTTAGGGTTTAGGGTTATGGTTAGGGTTAGGCGTTAGGGGTTAGGGGTTAGGCTTAGGGTTAGCGTTACGGTTAGGGGTTAGGGGTTAGGGTTAGGGCTAAGGTTAGGGTTAGGGTTAGGGTTAGGGTTAGGGCTAGGGTTAGGGTTAGGGTTAGGGTTACGGCTAGGGTTAGGGTTAGGGTTAGGTTAGGCTTAGGGTTAGGAGTTAGGGTTAGGGTTTCTATTAGGTTAGTTTTAAGGGCTAAGGTTAGTTTTAGGGTTAAGGTTGGGTTAGGGTTAGGATTAGGGTTAGGGTACGACTTAGGGCTAGGGTTAGGGCTAGGGTTAGGGTTAGGGTTAGGGTTAGGGTTTAGGGTTATGGTTAGGGTTAGGGGTTAGGGGTTAGGGGTTAGGCTTAGGGTTAGCGTTACGGTTAGGGGTTAGGGGTTAGGGTTAGGGCTAAGGTTAGGGTTAGGGTTAGGGTTAGGGTTAGGGCTAGGGTTAGGGTTAGGGTTAGGGTTACGGCTAGGGTTAGGGTTAGGGTTAGGTTAGGCTTAGGGTTAGGAGTTAGGGTTAGGGTTTCTATTAGGTTAGTTTTAAGGGTTAAGGTTAGTTTTAGGGTTAAGGTTGGGTTAGGGTTAGGATTAGGGTTAGGGTACGACTTAGGGCTAGGGTTAGGGCTAGGGTTAGGGTTAGGGTTAGGGTTAGGGTTTAGGGTTATGGTTAGGGTTAGGGGTTAGGGGTTAGGGGTTAGGCTTAGGGTTAGCGTTACGGTTAGGGGTTAGGGGTTAGGGTTAGGGTTAGGGTTAGGGTTAGGGTTAGGGCTAGGGTTAGGGTTACGGCTAGGGTTAGGGTTAGGGTTAGGTTAGGCTTAGGGTTAGGAGTTAGGGTTTGGGTTTCTATTAGGTTAGTTTTAAGGGCTAAGGTTAGTTTTAGGGTTAAGGTTGGGTTAGGGTTAGGATTAGGGTTAGGGTACGATTTAGGGCTAGGGTTAGGGCTAGGGTTAGGGTTAGGGTTAGGGTTAGGGTTTAGGGTTATGGTTAGGGTTAGGGGTTAGGGGTTAGGGGTTAGGCTTAGGGTTAGCGTTACGGTTAGGGGTTAGGGGTTAGGGTTAGGGCTAAGGTTAGGGTTAGGGTTAGGGTTAGGGTTAGGGCTAGGGTTAGGGTTAGGGTTAGGGTTACGGCTAGGGTTAGGGTTAGGGTTAGGTTAGGCTTAGGGTTAGGAGTTAGGGTTAGGGTTTCTATTAGGTTAGTTTTAAGGGCTAAGGTTAGTTTTAGGGTTAAGGTTGGGTTAGGGTTAGGATTAGGGTTAGGGTACGACTTAGGGCTAGGGTTAGGGCTAGGGTTAGGGTTAGGGTTAGGGTTAGGGTTTAGGGTTATGGTTAGGGTTAGGGGTTAGGGGTTAGGGGTTAGGCTTAGGGTTAGCGTTACGGTTAGGGGTTAGGGGTTAGGGTTAGGGCTAAGGTTAGGGTTAGGGTTAGGGTTAGGGTTAGGGCTAGGGTTAGGGTTAGGGTTAGGGTTACGGCTAGGGTTAGGGTTAGGGTTAGGTTAGGCTTAGGGTTAGGAGTTAGGGTTAGGGTTTCTATTAGGTTAGTTTTAAGGGTTAAGGGTAGTTTTAGGGTTAAGGTTGGGTTAGGGTTAGGATTAGGGTTAGGGTACGACTTAGGGCTAGGGTTAGGGCTAGGGTTAGGGTTAGGGTTAGGGTTAGGGTTTAGGGTTATGGTTAGGGTTAGGGGTTAGGGGTTAGGGGTTAGGCTTAGGGTTAGCGTTACGGTTAGGGGTTAGGGGTTAGGGTTAGGGTTAGGGTTAGGGTTAGGGTTAGGGCTAGGGTTAGGGTTACGGCTAGGGTTAGGGTTAGGGTTAGGTTAGGCTTAGGGTTAGGAGTTAGGGTTTGGGTTTCTATTAGGTTAGTTTTAAGGGCTAAGGTTAGTTTTAGGGTTAAGGTTGGGTTAGGGTTAGGATTAGGGTTAGGGTACGACTTAGGGCTAGGGTTAGGGCTAGGGTTAGGGTTAGGGTTAGGGTTAGGGTTTAGGGTTATGGTTAGGGTTAGGGGTTAGGGGTTAGGGGTTAGGCTTAGGGTTAGCGTTACGGTTAGGGGTTAGGGGTTAGGGTTAGGGCTAAGGTTAGGGTTAGGGTTAGGGTTAGGGTTAGGGCTAGGGTTAGGGTTAGGGTTAGGGTTACGGCTAGGGTTAGGGTTAGGGTTAGGTTAGGCTTAGGGTTAGGAGTTAGGGTTAGGGTTTCTATTAGGTTAGTTTTAAGGGCTAAGGTTAGTTTTAGGGTTAAGGTTGGGTTAGGGTTAGGATTAGGGTTAGGGTACGACTTAGGGCTAGGGTTAGGGCTAGGGTTAGGGTTAGGGTTAGGGTTAGGGTTTAGGGTTATGGTTAGGGTTAGGGGTTAGGGGTTAGGGGTTAGGCTTAGGGTTAGCGTTACGGTTAGGGGTTAGGGGTTAGGGTTAGGGCTAAGGTTAGGGTTAGGGTTAGGGTTAGGGTTAGGGCTAGGGTTAGGGTTAGGGTTAGGGTTACGGCTAGGGTTAGGGTTAGGGTTAGGTTAGGCTTAGGGTTAGGAGTTAGGGTTAGGGTTTCTATTAGGTTAGTTTTAAGGGCTAAGGTTAGTTTTAGGGTTAAGGTTGGGTTAGGGTTAGGATTAGGGTTAGGGTACGACTTAGGGCTAGGGTTAGGGCTAGGGTTAGGGTTAGGGTTAGGGTTAGGGTTTAGGGTTATGGTTAGGGTTAGGGGTTAGGGGTTAGGGGTTAGGCTTAGGGTTAGCGTTACGGTTAGGGGTTAGGGGTTAGGGTTAGGGCTAAGGTTAGGGTTAGGGTTAGGGTTAGGGTTAGGGCTAGGGTTAGGGTTAGGGTTAGGGTTACGGCTAGGGTTAGGGTTAGGGTTAGGTTAGGCTTAGGGTTAGGAGTTAGGGTTAGGGTTTCTATTAGGTTAGTTTTAAGGGCTAAGGTTAGTTTTAGGTTAAGGTTGGGTTAGGGTTAGGATTAGGGTTAGGGTACGACTTAGGGCTAGGGTTAGGGCTAGGGTTAGGGTTAGGGTTAGGGTTAGGGTTTAGGGTTATGGTTAGGGTTAGGGGTTAGGGGTTAGGGGTTAGGCTTAGGGTTAGCGTTACGGTTAGGGGTTAGGGGTTAGGGTTAGGGTTAGGATTAGGGTTAGGGTACGACTTAGGGCTAGGGTTAGGGCTAGGGTTAGGGTTAGGGTTAGGGTTAGGGTTTAGGGTTATGGTTAGGGTTAGGGGTTAGGGGTTAGGGGTTAGGCTTAGGGTTAGCGTTACGGTTAGGGGTTAGGGGTTAGGGTTAGGGCTAAGGTTAGGGTTAGGGTTAGGGTTAGGGTTAGGGCTAGGGTTAGGGTTAGGGTTAGGGTTACGGCTAGGGTTAGGGTTAGGGTTAGGTTAGGCTTAGGGTTAGGATTTAGGGTTAGGGTTTCTATTAGGTTAGTTTTAAGGGCTAAGGTTAGTTTTAGGGTTAAGGTTGGGTTAGGGTTAGGATTAGGGTTAGGGTACGACTTAGGGCTAGGGTTAGGGCTAGGGTTAGGGTTAGGGTTAGGGTTAGGGTTTAGGGTTATGGTTAGGGTTAGGGGTTAGGGGTTAGGGGTTAGGCTTAGGGTTAGCGTTACGGTTAGGGGTTAGGGGTTAGGGTTAGGGCTAAGGTTAGGGTTAGGGTTAGGGTTAGGGTTAGGGCTAGGGTTAGGGTTAGGGTTAGGGTTACGGCTAGGGTTAGGGTTAGGGTTAGGTTAGGCTTAGGGTTAGGAGTTAGGGTTAGGGTTTCTATTAGGTTAGTTTTAAGGGCTAAGGTTAGTTTTAGGGTTAAGGTTGGGTTAGGGTTAGGATTAGGGTTAGGGTACGACTTAGGGCTAGGGTTAGGGCTAGGGTTAGGGTTAGGGTTAGGGTTAGGGTTTAGGGTTATGGTTAGGGTTAGGGGTTAGGGGTTAGGGGTTAGGCTTAGGGTTAGCGTTACGGTTAGGGGTTAGGGGTTAGGGTTAGGGCTAAGGTTAGGGTTAGGGTTAGGGTTAGGGTTAGGGCTAGGGTTAGGGTTAGGGTTAGGGTTACGGCTAGGGTTAGGGTTAGGGTTAGGTTAGGCTTAGGGTTAGGAGTTAGGGTTAGGGTTTCTATTAGGTTAGTTTTAAGGGCTAAGGTTAGTTTTAGGGTTAAGGTTGGGTTAGGGTTAGGATTAGGGTTAGGGTACGACTTAGGGCTAGGGTTAGGGCTAGGGTTAGGGTTAGGGTTAGGGTTAGGGTTTAGGGTTATGGTTAGGGTTAGGGGTTAGGGGTTAGGGGTTAGGCTTAGGGTTAGCGTTACGGTTAGGGGTTAGGGGTTAGGGTTAGGGCTAAGGTTAGGGTTAGGGTTAGGGTTAGGGTTAGGGCTAGGGTTAGGGTTAGGGTTAGGGTTACGGCTAGGGTTAGGGTTAGGGTTAGGTTAGGCTTAGGGTTAGGAGTTAGGGTTAGGGTTTCTATTAGGTTAGTTTTAAGGGCTAAGGTTAGTTTTAGGGTTAAGGTTGGGTTAGGGTTAGGATTAGGGTTAGGGTACGACTTAGGGCTAGGGTTAGGGCTAGGGTTAGGGTTAGGGTTAGGGTTAGGGTTTAGGGTTATGGTTAGGGTTAGGGGTTAGGGGTTAGGGGTTAGGCTTAGGGTTAGCGTTACGGTTAGGGGTTAGGGGTTAGGGTTAGGGCTAAGGTTAGGGTTAGGGTTAGGGTTAGGGTTAGGGCTAGGGTTAGGGTTAGGGTTAGGGTTACGGCTAGGGTTAGGGTTAGGGTTAGGTTAGGCTTAGGGTTAGGAGTTAGGGTTAGGGTTTCTATTAGGTTAGTTTTAAGGGCTAAGGTTAGTTTTAGGGTTAAGGTTGGGTTAGGGTTAGGATTAGGGTTAGGGTACGACTTAGGGCTAGGGTTAGGGCTAGGGTTAGGGTTAGGGTTAGGGTTAGGGTTTAGGGTTATGGTTAGGGTTAGGGGTTAGGGGTTAGGGGTTAGGCTTAGGGTTAGCGTTACGGTTAGGGGTTAGGGGTTAGGGTTAGGGCTAAGGTTAGGGTTAGGGTTAGGGTTAGGGTTAGGGCTAGGGTTAGGGTTAGGGTTAGGGTTACGGCTAGGGTTAGGGTTAGGGTTAGGTTAGGCTTAGGGTTAGGAGTTAGGGTTAGGGTTTCTATTAGGTTAGTTTTAAGGGCTAAGGTTAGTTTTAGGGTTAAGGTTGGGTTAGGGTTAGGATTAGGGTTAGGGTACGACTTAGGGCTAGGGTTAGGGCTAGGGTTAGGGTTAGGGTTAGGGTTAGGGTTTAGGGTTATGGTTAGGGTTAGGGGTTAGGGGTTAGGGGTTAGGCTTAGGGTTAGCGTTACGGTTAGGGGTTAGGGGTTAGGGTTAGGGCTAAGGTTAGGGTTAGGGTTAGGGTTAGGGTTAGGGCTAGGGTTAGGGTTAGGGTTAGGGTTACGGCTAGGGTTAGGGTTAGGGTTAGGTTAGGCTTAGGGTTAGGAGTTAGGGTTAGGGTTTCTATTAGGTTAGTTTTAAGGGCTAAGGTTAGTTTTAGGGTTAAGGTTGGGTTAGGGTTAGGATTAGGGTTAGGGTACGACTTAGGGCTAGGGTTAGGGCTAGGGTTAGGGTTAGGGTTAGGGTTAGGGTTTAGGGTTATGGTTAGGGTTAGGGGTTAGGGGTTAGGGGTTAGGCTTAGGGTTAGCGTTACGGTTAGGGGTTAGGGGTTAGGGTTAGGGCTAAGGTTAGGGTTAGGGTTAGGGTTAGGGTTAGGGCTAGGGTTAGGGTTAGGGTTAGGGTTACGGCTAGGGTTAGGGTTAGGGTTAGGTTAGGCTTAGGGTTAGGAGTTAGGGTTAGGGTTTCTATTAGGTT